>NC_091169.1:47494756-47514756 GCF_040958095.1 Procambarus clarkii | reverse complement strand
AGTACAATCATCAGTCACGTGGTGTAGTACAATCATCAGTCACGTGATGTAGTACAATCATCAGTCACGTGGTGTAGTACAATCATCAGTCACGTGGTGTAGTACAGTCACCAGTCACGTGGTGTAGTACAATCATCAGTCACGTGATGTAGTGTGTCTAAGCAACAATCTACTTGAGTCCACCCGTCACATTTATTCTACCAACAAATTCCACCACAAAATCTACTACAATACTGTATTTAATCACAAGCATTAACTGATTTAAACAGCATTAACTGATTTAAACAGCATTAACTGATTTAAACAGCATTAACTGATTTAAACAGCATTAACTGATTTAAACAGCATTAACTGATTTAAACAGCATTAACTGATTTAAACAGCATTAACTGATTTAAACAGCATTAAGTGATTTAAACAGCATTAACTGATTTAAACAGCATTAACTGATTTAAACAGCATTAAGTGATTTAAACAGCATTAACTGATTTAAACAGCATTAACTGATTTAAACAGCATTAAGTGATTTAAACAGCATTAACTGATTTAAACAGCATTAACTGATTTAAACAGCATTAAGTGATTTAAACAGCATTAAGTGATTTAAGCAGCATTAAGTGATTTAAGCAGCATTAACTGATTTAAGCAGCATTAACTGATTTAAACAGCATTAAGTGATTTAAACAGCATTAAGTGATTTAAGCAGCATTAAGTGATTTAAGCAGCATTAACTGATTTAAGCAGCATTAACTGATTTAAGCAGCATTAAGTGATTTAAGCAGCATTAAGTGATTTAAACAGCATTAACTGATTTAAGCAGCATTAACTGATTTAAGCAGCATTAACTGATTTAAACAGCATTAACTGATTTAAACAGCATTAACTGATTTAAGCAGCATTAACTGATTTAAGCAGCATTAACTGATTTAAACAGCATTAACTGATTTAAACAGCATTAACTGATTTAAGCAGCATTAACTGATTTAAACAGCATTAACTGATTTAAGCAGTATTAACTGATTTAAGCAGCATTAACTGATTTAAACAGCATTACCTGATTTAAACAGCATTACCTGATTTAAACAGCATTAACTGATTTAAACAGCATTAAGTGATTTAAGCAGCATTAAGTGATTTAAGCAGCATTAACTGATTTAAGCAGCATTAACTGATTTAAACAGCATTAACTGATTTAAACAGCATTACCTGATTTAAACAGCATTAACTGATTTAAGCAGCATTAACTGATTTAAACAGCATTACCTGATTTAAACAGCATTAACTGATTTAAACAGCATTAACTGATTTAAACAGCATTAACTGATTTAAGCAGTATTAACTGATTTAAGCAGCATTAACTGATTTAAGCAGCATTAAGTGATTTAAACAGCATTAAGTGATTTAAGAAGCATTAAGTGATTTAAGCAGCATTAAGTGATTTAAGGAGCATTAAGTGATTTAAACAGCATTAAGTGATTTAAGCAGCATTAAGTGATTTAAGCAGCATTAACTGATTTAAACAGCATTAAGTGATTTAAGCAGCATTAACTGATTTAAACAGCATTAAGTGATTTAAGCAGCATTAACTGATTTAAGCAGCATTAACTGATTTAAGCAGCATTAACTGATTTAAACAGCATTAAGTGATTCAAACAGCATTAAGTGGTTTAAGCAGCATTAAGTGATTTAAGCAGCATTAAGTGATTTAAGCAGCATTAAGTGATTTAAGCAGCATTAACTGATTTAAGCAGCATTAACTGATTTAAACAGCATTAAGTGATTTAAGCAGCATTAAGTGATTTAAGCAGCATTAACTGATTTTAGCAGCATTAACTGATTTAAGCAGCATTAACTGATTTAAACAGCATTAACTGATTTAAACAGCAATAACTGATTTAAGCAGCATTAACTGATTTAAGCAGCATTAACTGATTTAAACAGCATTAACTGATTTAAACAGCATTAACTGATTTAAACAGCATTAACTGATTTAAGCAGCATTAACTGATTTAAACAGCATTAACTGATTTAAACAGCATTAACTGATTTAAACAGCATTAACTGATTTAAGCAGCATTAACTGATTTAAACAGCATTAACTGATTTAAGCAGCATAAACTGATTTAAACAGCATTAAGTGATTTAAGCAGCATTAAGTGATTTAAGCAGCATTAAGTGATTTAAACAGCATTAACATAAGGAGTGGTATTAGATGTGCTCTCCCTTGGGTGATATAGTGGTGGTATAATATATAAGGTATATATATTATAAGGTATATAATATATTCCTTATAAATGAAACAGCAAGTGCCTTATAAAGGTAAGACTCTGGGGGGGGGGAGGGAGGGAGGGAATTATCAGGGGAAAGCGCCAAGCCACTACGACCCTATAGACCCGGGTGGAGTGCTGAAGACTGACTACACATCTTCACCTCATTTGATGTTATTGTTTCGTTATTGTTAACCTGTTAGAGTCAAGTGTTTCCTTGTCACTCTGAATATTATATACGAGAGATGATAATTACTGCTACGATATCAACAGTGTTGAGTGAATAGTGGGTTGGGGGAATAGTCGGTTGGAGGAATAGTGGGTTGGTGGAATAGTGGGTTGGAGGAATAGTGGGTTGGTGGAATAGTGGGTTGGGGGAATAGTCGGTTGGAGGAATAGTGGGTTGGTGGAATAGTGGGTTGGAGGAATAGTGGGTTGGTGGAATAGTGGGTTGGGGGAATAGTCGGTTGGAGGAATAGTGGGTTGGTGGAATTGTGGGTTGGAGGAATAGTGGGTTGGTGGAATAGTGGGTTGGGGGAATAGTGGGTTGGAGGAATAGTGGGTTGGTGGAATAGTGGGTTGGAGGAATAGTGGGTTGGTGGAATAGTGGGTTGGTGGAATAGTGGGTTGGAGGAATAGTGGGTTGGGGGAATAGTCGGTTGGAGGAATAGTGGGTTGGAGGAATAGTGGGTTGGTGGAATAGTGGGTTGGTGGAATAGTGGGTTGGAGGAATAGTGGGTTGGTGGAACAGTGGGTTGGGGGATTAGTGGGTTGGGGGAATAGTGGGTTGGTGGAATAGTGGGTTGGAGGAATAGTGGGTTGGAGGAATAGTGGGTTGGTGGAATAGTGGGTTGGTGGAATAGTGGGTTGGAGGAATAGTGGGTTGGTGGAATAGTGGGTTGGAGGAATAGTGGGTTGGAGGAATAGTGGGTTGGAGGAATAGTGGGTTGGGGGAATAGTGGGTTGGTGGAATAGTGGGTTGGTGGAATAGTGGGTTGGTGGAATAGTGGGTTGGGGGAATAGAGGGTTGGTGGAATAGTGGGTTGGTGGAATAGAGAGTTGGAGGAATAGAGGGTTGGTGGAATAGTGGGTTGGTGGAATAGTGGGTTGGAGGAATAGAGAGTTGGAGGAATAGAGGGTTGGTGGAATAGTGGGTTGGTGGAATAGTCGGTTGGAGGAATAGTGGGTTGGTGGAATAGTGGGTTGGAGGAATAGTGGGTTGGTGGAATAGTGGGTTGGGGGAATAGTGGGTTGGAGGAATAGTGGGTTGGTGGAATAGTGGGTTGGTGGAATAGTGGGTTGGTGGAATAGTGGGTTGGGGGAATAGTGGGTTGGTGGAATAGTGGGTTGGGGGAATAGTGGGTTGGAGGAATAGAGGGTTGGTGGAATAGTGGGTTGGAGGAATAGTGGGTTGGTGGAATAGTGGGTTGGAGGAATAGTGGGTTGGTGGAATAGTGGGTTGGAGGAATAGTGGGTTGGAGGAATAGTCGGTTGGAGGAATAGTGGGTTGGGGGAATAGTGGGTTGGTGGAATAGTGGGTTGGTGGAATAGTGGGTTGGAGGAATAGTGGGTTGGGGGAATAGTGGGTTGGTGGAATAGTGGGTTGGTGGAATAGTGGGTTGGAGGAATAGTGGGTTGGTGGAATAGTGGGTTGGGGGAATAGTGGGTTGGGGGAATAGTGGGTTGGGGGAATAGTGGGTTGGTGGAATAGTGGGTTGGTGGAATAGAGAGTTGGAGGAATTGAGGGTTGGTGGAATAGTGGGTTGGTGGAATAGTGGGTTGGAGGAATAGTGGGTTGGTGGAATAGTGGGTTGGGGGAATAGTGGGTTGGTGGAATAGTGGGTTGGTGGAATAGAGAGTTGGAGGAATAGAGGGTTGGTGGAATAGTGGGTTGGTGGAATAGTGGGTTGGAGGAATAGAGAGTTGGAGGAATAGAGGGTTGGTGGAATAGTGGGTTGGTGGAATAGTGGGTTGGTGGAATAGTGGGTTGGAGGAATAGAGGGTTGGTGGAATAGTGGGTTGGTGGAATAGAGGGTTGGTGGAATAGTGGGTTGGTGGAATAGAGAGTTGGAGGAATAGAGGGTTGGTGGAATAGTGGGTTGGTGGAATAGTGGGTTGGTGGAATAGTGGGTTGGTGGAATAGTGGGTTGGAGGAATAGAGGGTTGGTGGAATAGTGGGTTGGTGGAATAGAGGGTTGGTGGAATAGTGGGTTGGTGGAATAGAGAGTTGGAGGAATAGAGGGTTGGTGGAATAGTGGGTTGGTGGAATAGAGGGTTGGAGGAATAGTGGGTTGGTGGAATAGTGGGTTGGTGGAATAGTGGGTTGGTGGAATAGAGAGTTGGTGGAATAGTGGGTTGGTGGAATAGTGGGTTGGAGGAATAGTGGGTTGGTGGAATAGTGGGTTGGAGGAATAAAGAGTTGGTGGAATAGTGGGTTGGTGGAATAGTGGGTTGGAGGAATAAAGAGTTGGAGGAATAGTGGGTTGGTGGAATAGTGGGTTGGTGGAATAGTGGGTTGGTGGAATAGAGAGTTGGTGGAATAGTGGGTTGGTGGAATAGTGGGTTGGTGGAATAGAGAGTTGGTGGAATAGTGGGTTGGTGGAATAGTGGGTTGGAGGAATAAAGAGTTGGTGGAATAGTGGGTTGGAGGAATAGTGGGTTGGAGGAATAGTGGGTTGGTGGAATAGTGGGTTGGTGGAATAGTGGGTTGGAGGAATAAAGAGTTGGTGGAATAGTGGGTTGGAGGAATAGTGGGTTGATGGAATAGTGGGTTGGTGGAATAGAGAGTTGGAGGAATTGAGGGATGGTGGAATAGTGGGTTGGTGGAATAGTGGGTTGGAGGAATAGTGGGTTGGTGGAATAGTGGGTTGGGGGAATAGTGGGTTTGTGGAATAGTGGGTTGGTGGAATAGAGAGTTGGAGGAATAGAGGGTTGGTGGAATAGTGGGTTGGTGGAATAGTGGGTTGGAGGAATAGAGAGTTGGAGGAATAGAGGGTTGGTGGAATAGTGGGTTGGTGGAATAGTGGGTTGGTGGAATAGAGGGTTGGAGGAATAGAGGGTTGGTGGAATAGTGGGTTGGTGGAATAGAGGGTTGGTGGAATAGTGGGTTAATGGAATAGAGAGTTGGAGGAATAGAGGGTTGGTGGAATAGTGGGTTGGTGGAATAGAGGGTTGGAGGAATAGTGGGTTGGTGGAATAGTGGATTGGTGGAATAGTGGGTTGGAGGAATAGTGGGTTGGTGGAATAGAGAGTTGGTGGAATAGTGGGTTGGTGGAATAGTGGGTTGGAGGAATAAAGAGTTGGTGGAATAGTGGGTTGGAGGAATAGTGGGTTGGAGGAATAGTGGGTTGGTGGAATAGTGGGTTGGTGGAATAGTGGGTTGGAGGAATAAAGAGTTGGTGGAATAGTGGGTTGGAGGAATAGTGGGTTGATGGAATAGTGGGTTGGTGGAATAGAGAGTTGGTGGAATAGTGGGTTGGTGGAATAGTGGGTTGGTGGAATAGTGGGTTGGTGGAATAGTGGGTTGGTGGAATAGTGGGTTGGTGGAATAGTGGGTTGGTGGAATAGTGGGTTGGTGGAATAGTGGGTTGGTGGAATAGTGGGTTGGTGGAATAGAGAGTTGGTGGAATAGTGGGTTGGTGGAATAGTGGGTTGGTGGAATAGTGGGTTGGTGGAATAGTGGGTTGGGGGAATAGTGGGTTGGGGGAATAGTGGGTTGGAGGAATAGAGAGTTGGAGGAATAGTGGGTTGGAGGAATAGTGGGTTGATGGAATAGTGGGTTGGTGGAATAGAGAGTTGGTGGAATAGTGGGTTGGAGGAATAGTGGGTTGGTGGAATAGTGGGTTGGTGGAATAGTGGGTTGGAGGAATAGTGGGTTGGTGGAATAGTGGGTTGGTGGAATAGTGGGTTGGAGGAATAGTGGGTTGGGGGAATAGTGGGTTGGTGGAATAGTGGGTTGGTGGAATAGTGGGTTGGGGGAATAGTGGGTTGGGGGAATAGTGGGTTGGAGGAATAGTGGGTTGGTGGAATAGTGGGTTGGTGGAATAGTGGGTTGGTGGAATAGTGGGTTGGTGGAATAGTGGGTTGGTGGAATAGTGGGTTGGTGGAATAGTGGGTTGGTGGAATAGTGGGTTGGTGGAATAGTGGGTTGGAGGAATAGTGGGTTGGTGGAATAGTGGGTTGGTGGAATAGTGGGTTGGTGGAATAGTGGGTTGGTGGAATAGTGGGTTGGAGGAATAAAGAGTTGGTGGAATAGTGGGTTGGAGGAATAGTGGGTTGATGGAATAGTGGGTTGGTGGAATAGAGAGTTGGTGGAATAGTGGGTTGGAGGAATAGTGGGTTGGTGGAATAGTGGGTTGGTGGAATAGTGGGTTGGAGGAATAGTGGGTTGGTGGAATAGTGGGTTGGAGGAATAGAGGGTTGGGGGAATAGTGGGTTGGGGGAATAGTGGGTTGGAGGAATAGTGGGTTGGTGGAATAGTGGGTTGGTGGAATAGTGGGTTGGGGGAATAGTGGGTTGGGGGAATAGTGGGTTGGAGGAATAGTGGGTTGGTGGAATAGAGAGTTGGTGGAATAGTGGGTTGGTGGAATAGAGAGTTGGAGGAATAGTGGGTTGGAGGAATAGTGGGTTGGTGGAATAGTGGGTTGGTGGAATAGAGAGTTGGTGGAATAGTGGGTTGGAGGAATAGTGGGTTGGAGGAATAGTGGGTTGGAGGAATAGAGAGTTGGTGGAATAGTGGGTTGGAGGAATAGGAACAGTTAATAGAGTTGGAAGAAGGTGACCCGAGTATATAAGGGAGAGTGGGCCAGGGGGAGGGGTGTTCAGTAGTGGAGGTGAGCGCCCAGACAACAGGTGGGTGATGAGCAACAAGCCCACATATTTAACGTGGCTGCTCTCTCCTCACACACCAGGTATTGCCCAATGACTTCCTCAAGGTGGTGGATAGAGAGGGATAGACAGGAAAGATACGTTTGTGTGTTCGCTTTATTATTGTTCTCATAATCCTCTTCGTCCTCCACTATATGAAAGCAGTTGACAGTTGTTACTCTTGCTCCACACACCCATCCAATGGACGGGTGTTTGACAGTCATGTGTAGGCAAGACTGCTCAAGTTGTCCTCTTTACTGAGGACAACTTGAGGTTAATCTTGAGGTTATCTTCAGAGGATTTTGGGGCTTAGCGTCCCCGCGGCCCGGTCCTCGACCAGGCCTCCTTTTTGTTACACACATCCCCAGAAAGCAGCCCGTAGCAGCTGTCTAACTACCAGGTACCTATTTACTGCTAGGTGAACAGGTGCATCAGTGTGAAAGAAACTGCAAATTTGTTCCCGCCTCCATCGGGGATCAAACCCGGAACCTCAGGACTACGAATCCGAAGCGCTGTCCACTCAGCTGTCAGGCCCATCAGACTTACGTGAATTTGTTCAGCTACAATTTCCAGTTTTTATTAAATACAAAGACAAAGAATTTAGAATACATGCAATTCCATCGTCAGTGTCAACAGTGTCCCCGGCTTGGGCCCATCTCTTGATGAACACTTATTATGCAATGGCCCAGTCTTCTCTCAGATCCTTATTTTACATATATGGAAGAACCGTCTAAGATTTGCTTTTTTTTTTACTCGCATTTATACGTATAAATGTATTTTTACGTATGTATTTTGTAACAGCTTTTGCGGATGTCAAAAATTAAGTTCTAGATGAATTTCACCCTTCATGAACTTTTGTATACAATACATTTAACCTTTTTTTTACGAAGAGGTTCTTCAGTCCCATCCTTGGATGTTCATTTTGGGTATTTACAATTTTGCCCCGAGGGGCGAGTTTATTGGGCAGCGGAATGAATGTCATGGCTCCAAGAATGAATGTCATGGCTCCAAGAATGAATGTCATGGCTCCAAGAATGAATGTCATGGCTCCAAGAATGAATGTCATGGCTCCAAGAATGAATGTCATGGCTCCAAGAATGATTGTCATGGCTTCATTTTGAATGCTTTCAAGCTTTTTCATATCGCTTTGGGAGTAGGTGCACAGAACTGGTGCGGCATAGTCTACGACGGAGCGCACATAGGCTGTGTACATCATTTTAAGCACGGCAATAGAGGCTCCATGTCCATTCCAGGTCATAGCTTTCAGTGCCCTGAGTCGACTTTTGCATGTTCCTATGAGTTGATTGAGCTCCTCTTTCTTTCCCTTGCTAGAGCCGACAGTGACGCCAAGATACCAATAGTGGTCAAACCATTCAAGTGTTAAACCATTAATTTATAAGTTTTAAATTTTGTCCCGAGGGGCGAGTTTATTGGGCAGCGTCACTCATCCTGTGAGTGGACACACCGCCATAGTGACAGTATTGGGCAGCGTCACTCATCCTGTGAGTGGACACACCGCCATAGTGACAGTATTGGGCAGCGGCACCCATCCTGTGAGTGGACACACCGCCATAGTGACAGTATTGGGCAGCGCCTCTCATGCTGTGAGTGGACACACCGCCATAGTGACAGTATTGGGCAGCGTCACTCATCCTGTGAGTGGACACACCGCCATAGTGACAGTATTGGGCAGCGTCACCCATCCTGTGAGTGGACACACCGCCATAGTGACAGTATTGGGCAGCGTCACTCATCCTGTGAGTGGACACACCGCCATAGTGACAGTATTGGGCAGCGTCACCCATCCTGTGACTGGACACACCGCCATAGTGACAGTATTGGGCAGCGTCACCCATCCTGTGAGTGAACACACCGCCATAGTGACAGTATTGGGCTGCGCCACTCATCCTTTGAGTGGACACACCGCCATAGTGACAGTATTGGGCTGCGCCACTCATCCTGTGAGTGGACACACCGCCATAGTGACAGTATTGGGCAGCGCCACTCATCCTGTGAGTGGACACACCGCCATAATGACAGTATTGGGCAGCGCCACTCATCCTGTGAGTGGACACACCGCCATAGTGACAGTATTGGGCAGCGCCACTCATCCTGCGAGTGGACACACCGCCATAGTGACAGTATTGGGCAGCGCCAATCATCCTGTGAGTGGTCACACCGCCATAGTGACAGTATTGGGCAGCGCCAGTCATCCTGTGAGTGGACACACCGCCATAGTGACAGTATTGGGCAGCGTCACTCATCCTGTGAGTGGACACACCGCCATAGTGACAGTATTGGGCAGCGCCAGTCATCCTGTGAGTGGACACACCACCATAGTGACAGTATTGGGCAGCGCCAATCATCCTGTGAGTGGACACACATCCATAGTGACAGTATTGGGCAGCGTCACTCATCCTGTGAGTGGACACACCGCCATAGTGACAGTATTGGGCAGCGTCACCCATCCTGTGAGTGGACACACCGCCATAGTGACAGTATTGGGCAGCGTCACTCATGCTGTGAGTGGACACACCGCCATAGTGACAGTATTGGGCAGCGCCACTTATCCTGTGAGTGGACCCACCGCCATAGTGACAGTATTGGGCGGCGTCACTCATCCTGTGAGTGGACACACCGCCATAGTGACAGTATTGGGCAGCGTCACCCATCCTGTGAGTGGACACACCGCCATAGTGACAGTATTGGGCAGCGTCACCCATCCTGTGAGTGGACACACCGCCATAGTGACAGTATTGGGCAGCGTCACCCATCCTGTGAGTGGACACACCGCCATAGTGACAGTATTGGGCAGCGTCACCCATCCTGTGAGTGGAGACACCGCCATAGTGACAGTATTGGGCAGCGTCACCCATCCTGTGAGTGGACACACCGCCATAGTGACAGTATTGGGCAGCGTCAACCATCCTGTGAGTGGACATACCGCCATAGTGACAGTATTGGGCAGCGTCACCCATCCTGTGAGTGGACACACCGCCATAGTGACAGTATTGGGCAGCGTCACTCATCCTGTAAGTGGACACACCGCCATAGTGACAGTATTGGGCAGCGTCACCCATCCTGTGACTGGACACACCGCCATAGTGACAGTATTGGGCAGCGTCACCCATCCTGTGAGTGAACACACCGCCATAGTGACAGTATTGGGCTGCGCCACTCATCCTGTGAGTGGACACACCGCCATAGTGACAGTATTGGGCAGCGCCAATCATCCTGTGAGTGGACACACCTCCATAGTGACAGTATTGGGCAGCGTCACTCATCCTGTGAGTGGACACACCGCCATAGTGACAGTATTGGGCAGCGTCACCCATCCTGTGAGTGGACACACCGCCATAGTGACAGTATTGGGCAGCGTCACTCATGCTGTGAGTGGACACACCGCCTTAGTGACGGTATTGGGCAGCGCCACTTATCCTGTGAGTGGACCCACCGCCATAGTGACAGTATTGGGCGGCGTCACTCATCCTGTGAGTGGACACACCGCCATAGTGACAGTATTGGGCAGCGTCACCCATCCTGTGAGTGGACACACCGCCATAGTGACAGTATTGGGCAGCGTCACCCATCCTGTGAGTGGACACACCGCCATAGTGACAGTATTGGGCAGCGTCACCCATCCTGTGAGTGGACACACCGCCATAGTGACAGTATTGGGCAGCGTCAACCATCCTGTGAGTGGACATACCGCCATAGTGACAGTATTGGGCAGCGTCACCCATCCTGTGAGTGGACACACCGCCATAGTGACAGTATTGGGCAGCGTCACTCATCCTGTGAGTGGACACACCGCCATAGTGACAGTATTGGGCAGCGTCACCCATCCTGTGACTGGACACACCGCCATAGTGACAGTATTGGGCAGCGTCACCCATCCTGTGAGTGAACACACCGCCATAGTGACAGTATTGGGCTGCGCCACTCATCCTGTGAGTGGACACACCGCCATAGTGACAGTATTGGGCAGCGCCACTCATCCTGTGAGTGGACACACCGCCATAGTGACAGTATTGGGCAGCGTCACTCATGCTGTGAGTGGACACACCGCCATAGTGACAGTATTGGGCAGCGCCACTTATCCTGTGAGTGGACACACCGCCATAGTGACAGTATTGGGCAGCGTCACTCATCCTGTAAGTGGACACACCGCCATAGTGACAGTATTGGGCAGCGTCACCCATCCTGTGACTGGACACACCGCCATAGTGACAGTATTGGGCAGCGTCACCCATCCTGTGAGTGGACACACCGCCATAGTGACAGTATTGGGCAGCGTCACCCATCCTGTGAGTGGACACACCGCCATAGTGACAGTATTGGGCAGCGTCAACCATCCTGTGAGTGGACATACCGCCATAGTGACAGAATTGGGCAGCGTCACCCATCCTGTGAGTGGACACACCGCCATAGTGACAGTATTGGGCAGCGTCACTCATCCTGTGAGTGGACACACCGCCATAGTGACAGTATTGGGCAGCGTCACCCATCCTGTGACTGGACACACCGCCATAGTGACAGTATTGGGCAGCGTCACCCATCCTGTGAGTGAACACACCGCCATAGTGACAGTATTGGGCTGCGCCACTCATCCTGTGAGTGGACACACCGCCATAGTGACAGTATTGGGCTGCGCCACTCATCCTGTGAGTGGACACACCGCCATAGTGACAGTATTGGGCAGCGCCACTCATCCTGTGAGTGGACACACCGCCATAATGACAGTATTGGGCAGCGCCACTCATCCTGTGAGTGGACACACCGCCATAGTGACAGTATTGGGCAGCGCCACTCATCCTGCGAGTGGACACACCGCCATAGTGACAGTATTGGGCAGCGCCAATCATCCTGTGAGTGGTCACACCGCCATAGTGACAGTATTGGGCAGCGCCAGTCATCCTGTGAGTGGACACACCGCCATAGTGACAGTATTGGGCAGCGTCACTCATCCTGTGAG
The DNA here is from genome assembly GCF_040958095.1 of Procambarus clarkii. Lineage (NCBI taxonomy): Eukaryota > Metazoa > Arthropoda > Malacostraca > Decapoda > Cambaridae > Procambarus > Procambarus clarkii. Next base: position 47,502,648 of record NC_091169.1, on the reverse strand, counting down.
TGGACACACCGCCATAGTGACAGTATTGGGCAGCGCCAGTCATCCTGTGAGTGGACACACCGCCATAGTGACAGTATTGGGCAGCGCCAATCATCCTGTGAGTGGACACACATCCATAGTGACAGTATTGGGCAGCGTCACTCATCCTGTGAGTGGACACACCGCCATAGTGACAGTATTGGGCAGCGTCACCCATCCTGTGAGTGGACACACCGCCATAGTGACAGTATTGGGCAGCGTCACTCATGCTGTGAGTGGACCCACCGCCATAGTGACAGTATTGGGCGGCGTCACTCATCCTGTGAGTGGACACACCGCCATAGTGACAGTATTGGGCAGCGTCACCCATCCTGTGAGTGGACACACCGCCATAGTGACAGTATTGGGCAGCGTCACCCATGCTGTGAGTGGACACACCGCCATAGTGACAGTATTGGGCAGCGTCACCCATCCTGTGAGTGGACACACCGCCATAGTGACAGTATTGGGCAGCGTCACCCATCCTGTGAGTGGAGACACCGCCATAGTGACAGTATTGGGCAGCGTCACCCATCCTGTGAGTGGACACACCGCCATAGTGACAGTATTGGGCAGCGTCAACCATCCTGTGAGTGGACATACCGCCATAGTGACAGTATTGGGCAGCGTCACCCATCCTGTGAGTGGACACACCGCCATAGTGACAGTATTGGGCAGCGTCACTCATCCTGTGAGTGGACACACCGCCATAGTGACAGTATTGGGCAGCGTCACCCATCCTGTGACTGGACACACCGCCATAGTGACAGTATTGGGCAGCGTCACCCATCCTGTGAGTGAACACACCGCCATAGTGACAGTATTGGGCTGCGCCACTCATCCTGTGAGTGGACACACCGCCATAGTGACAGTATTGGGCAGCGCCAATCATCCTGTGAGTGGACACACCTCCATAGTGACAGTATTGGGCAGCGTCACTCATCCTGTGAGTGGACACACCGCCATAGTGACGGTATTGGGCAGCGTCACCCATCCTGTGAGTGGACACACCGCCATAGTGACAGTATTGGGCAGCGTCACTCATGCTGTGAGTGGACACACCGCCATAGTGACGGTATTGGGCAGCGCCACTTATCCTGTGAGTGGACCCACCGCCATAGTGACAGTATTGGGCGGCGTCACTCATCCTGTGAGTGGACACACCGCCATAGTGACAGTATTGGGCACCGTCACCCATCCTGTGAGTGGACACACCGCCATAGTGACAGTATTGGGCAGCGTCACCCATCCTGTGAGTGGACACACCGCCATAGTGACAGTATTGGGCAGCGTCACCCATCCTGTGAGTGGACACACCGCCATAGTGACAGTATTGGGCAGCGTCACCCATCCTGTGAGTGGACACACCGCCATAGTGACAGTATTGGGCAGCGTCACCCATCCTGTGAGTGGACACACCGCCATAGTGACAGTATTGGGCAGCGTCACCCATCCTGTGACTGGACACACCGCCATAGTGACAGTATTGGGCAGCGTCACCCATCCTGTGAGTGAACACACCGCCATAGTGACAGTATTGGGCTGCGCCACTCATCCTGTGAGTGGACACACCGCCATAGTGACAGTATTGGGCAGCGCCACTCATCCTGTGAGTGGACACACCGCCATAGTGACAGTATTGGGCAGGGTCACTCATCCTGTGAGTAGACACACCGCCATAGTGACAGTATTGGGCAGCGCCACTCATCCTGTGAGTGGACACACCGCCATAGTGACAGTATTGGGCAGCGCCACTCATCCTGTGAGTGGACACACCGCCATAGTGACAGTATTGGGCAGCGCCACTCATCCTGTGAGTGGACACACCGCCATAGTGACAGTATTGGGCAGCGCCACTCATCCTGTGAGTGGACACACCGCCATAGTGACAGTATTGGGCAGCGCCACTCATCCTGTGAGTGGAAACACCGCCATAGTGACAGTTTTGGGCAGCGCCACTCATCCTGTGAGTGGACACACCGCCATAGTGACAGTATTGGGCAGCGCCACTCATCCTGTGAGTGGACACACCGCCATAGTGACAGTATTGGGCAGCGTCACTCATCCTGTGAGTGGACACACCGCCATAGTGACAGTATTGGGCTGCGTCACCCATCCTGTGAGTGGACACACCGCCATAGTGACAGTATTGGGCAGCGCCACTCATCCTCCGAGTGGAAACACCGCCATAGTGATAGTATTGGGTAGCGCCACTCATCCTGTGAGTGGACACACCGCCATAGTGACAGTATTGGGCAGCGCCACATATCATGTGAGTGGACACACCGCCATAGTGACAGTATTGGGCAGCGCCAACTCATCCTGTGAGTGGACACACCGCCATAGTGACAGTATTGGGCAGCGCCAACTCATCCTGTGAGTGGACACACCGCCATAGCAGCATGTACAACACTCCCCAATAGGAAGAAAACCCGCTGGGTTATTCATCCTGTCACTTGTACCCAGACACAGCTGGGACTTGCTTAACTAATTTGTAGTTCTTCATTTTCTCCCCGCTTGTGATGAGAGTATGCTTTTGTCTTGTTTGTGGAGAGTGAAACAGAGTTCAATACATTTCCTTCCAAGGAGTTCAATGGACCGTATAATTTTCCCCAAGGTGGAAGCTTGTATTAGGACATCATCTGCATATCCCACTTGTTGTGTTCCAGCTGGGAAATCAATATTTGCAATGGCGTTCATAAGTACATTGAATAGTGTGGGGCTTAAGACTCCTCCTTGGGGGGTCCCGAGTTCCATACTCATTGTTCTGGAGACTGCTCCATTGAAGCAAACCTTGGCCTTCCTCCCTGTTAGATAGTCTTCAACCCATTTCATGAGTCTCCCCTTGACACCCATGCATGCAAGCTCGTCCAGGATCGCAATCCCCTGTGCTTTGTCGAAAGATCCTTTGATGTCAACAAATACAGAGTACTTAGCTGTGTCATTAGCCAGGTAATTAACTATACAGTTTGCTGTGCTCCATCCTTTAACTTATTTTTGGGTATTATTAATAGGTCTGGTTAATTTATATGGTATACTACTTCCCTAGGCTTCGAGGAGAAAGTTTGTGAGTGCTTCAAAATTCGCCCCACATCTCAATCGGCGCCAGGTTACCTGTGGATTTATCTCACTGTCCAGGGTTGATGATGCTCTCGTACCTGTGTCTGCCTTAATTCCTCGTATCCTTATACACCACAGCAACGAAGGGGTTTAACTCGGAAGTTAAGGGGTTTTAACTCTGTAGTGAAGGGGTTTTAACTCTGCACCGCACGTGTGATCCATCTTAACAGCACTAATCTTCCCACAGACCGGGACAGGCTCTCGTTGTGGCCACTCTAAAATAATTACTCTCTACCATTGTGGTCACGTTACAATAGTCACTCCACTCTTTGGGTCACTCATCAGTAGACAGTACCGCCATGGTCACTCTACAACAGTCTACCGTTGGGGTTGCTCTACCATAGTCTACTATTGGGGTTACTCTCCAACATATAAACTACTATGATCATTAATAAGTCTAAATGAATATTAGAGACGTGGACCGTAAAATCTTCAAAGGTTAATTGGATTATTTCCCCAGCACACCTTTTTGGGGGGTAGAACCAATAATGCTGAGACTACCTAATGCATATAATTGTTGAATTCAATAATGATATTCATAGATAAATGAGGGTTAAAGAGTTAGTAGACTACACTACAACTGATGAGTTATATATAACTTCAGCTTAGCTGGACTGAAGATTTCCTCCTAGACCAGCACTAACACGAGAGCAGTCATCAGGTTGTTTAAGCAGTTTAAGCAGTAAAGGTTCACTCCGTGGTCACTGGGTCCTGTACTCATGCCCTCGACCTAGATTTACGAAGTTCCATGTATTTCTTCGTAAGTAGGTTTGCTACGAAGGTTCCTAAGTATGCGCTAAGAAGATCCTTACATGCGATTCAGGAAGGCATTCTTACGAATATATTTGAGTTTTGGGTCTGGTTCACCTGCATGCCGACAGAGGTTACTACTGTGTTTCGTTTGGCCAATCAGAGAACAGGCAACATTCTTCATCTTGAAGATTTAGCCAATCACGACGCTGGCTTATCGGAGCTCACCTGCCCCCTATCTACGTGGAATTTTCTTATCAAATTAGTATATTTCGAAGTAAAACTGTTTTTTCAACTTCTACAGCCAGCACCGACATTGTAGTAAACAAATATGTTACATTTGTTGTTTACCTACATAATTCTAAGAGATACTGTGTAGCTGTCCTTGTTGCTCGGAAGATGCGCTAACAATTATTGTATATATTTACTGAATTTACCCAAGGGCCACTAACTATCTAGTGGCCTCGAAGAGGACAGAAAGCCGGCGGCTTGTTAAAGGGCCCGCCAATTGTCTTAATGATATTTTTTTAGCTGGATTTTGGCGTTTACGGCTTCAGTGGGTAGGCGGTTCCATGGGTTTATAACCCTCTTTGTGGAAAAAACATGTTTTCAGTCCTACTTGAGAGGACATACTCTCCAACACTATATCTGTGATTGCCCTGTTATCAGTGACTTTATATCAAATGGTATGAGGTACTTTGAGTTCTGTAATTACTTCATACACTCAGGAATATTCGAAGATATTCTTGTGCTGCACCCAGATTTTGCCAGTGGAGGCTAATAGATCAGTCTTACATATTTTCTCTCCTGATTCCATGTATGACTGGCCGTCCTGTGAGGTGAGGATGTTAGATGAGCTTGTAGCTGGTTTTTGATCTACACTGTGTGGTCCTTTATACAGAATAGGGAAGCAGCACATTGCTGTTTATACCTAAGTATGTTAAAAAAATACATTGTGTTGAGAGGAGTCTTGTAGAAACTGGTAAGAGTAATTATAATGTTTCCATGATTCAGTGCTTACCTCTTGTGAAAATCGTGTTGTTGTTGTTTAGTCAGAGTTTATTTGTTTTTTGTATTGAGGCTGGTATTTTCTCCCTTGATTCTATGTATGCCTAACCATCATGTGAGATGGGAGTATTGGATGAACTTATAGCTGGTTTTTGTCTACACAGTGTAATCTTCCATATAGAATAGGGTAGAAGCACATTGCTATGTATTCCTAAGTTTCTTAATAAAAAAAACAGTAATAAAGATGTTAAATTATAGCTTGTATTATTACCAGTATTATCCTTATTAAATCATGTTAACCATGGATCATTAAGATCTCATGTTGACATGTAACAGTCATATTTCTTTTGAATCATTCATTAAATTGTGCATTATGTCTCAATTTTTTCACTTCTTTGGATAAACTGTACAGTACAAAAAGCAAGAATGAAAATAAACCAGTAATATTTCTTTCAATATATTTTTTATTTAGATAACTGCATCAATATTTTTACAGCTTTGATATCCCCAGAGTCAAATTTAATCTGTGTAAACACTATGGAAATAAAGGGACCCAGTCTATGGAACTCACTCCCTAATGAATTGAAAAGCTGTCCAACTTTTGTCTTATTCAAAAACAAAACCAAAAAGTACCTAATTTCATCTTCATAGTTTCCTTCCTTGTGCTTTAAAATTGCACTGTATTTAGTGCTACCCAATCCCCCAATCTTTATGTACCTAATCCAAACAACTTTACCATTGTGATCATTGCTGTCTTATATGTGCTATCAATATGCTGTATTGTGCCTATTAATCTTTGTTAAATTACCAATCAAGCGGTCAATGCAATCAATCAAAGCTACCAATGTGCTTTAATATACCTACTAATCTCTCTCATCTTATTTTTTCTTGCAATGTACCCGTTATCATTTTATAAATTTTGCTAGAATTTACCTACTTAAAATTATCTGTTAGATTAAGGACCTGCCCGAAACGGTGCGCGTACTAGTGGCTTTACAAGAGTGTAAACACCATGCTATGTATCCTCACAAACCCAATGTACCTTCTTGTATATAATATAAATAAATAAATAAATTTCTTATTGTTACACACAGCCATATTGTATAACAGGAAGAGGTCTTGAACCCCTACTTCCCCCTCTTTTTAATAGGTCATAATAGTCCATAGTCATAATTATAGGTTTAAGTATTCAATGAGAGAAGTTTTTGAAGTTTTTACCCTTCTTACCTAACATCTTTTGTGCAGTGGAGCATTTGGTGATAGTAAATGCTCCCACCAGCCACCTTCTCTCTCATTTCATGTTCACCAGTGTTCATTTACTTAATAACTACTGGTATAATATCTTGCTATTATAAAACTAATTCTAATATCATAAAAGATATATTCACTACAAGTTTCAAGCAGAGTGCATATATAACCAACACCAAGAACTCCTCTTCACGTGATTCGCCAACTAAAATCTTTTGTTTATATTAAAATCGATCCTCCGTGTTGTGTAGTAGAGAAAAAATGAGTCATATCCAGTTTACGTAAAGCTACGAGTGGTTGAGGGCAACCTTAGCCGACGGAGCATACTTACGAAGGTTTTCCTTCTTAGTGTGCTTACCTGAATACCGACGTAGCCACTAAGAAGAAAAAGATTCGTAAGCTGCTTCGTGAATCTGGCCCCTGAACTCCAACGTGTTCGAACCACCGGTAGAATCCTCTCTCACGCGCCAACGTAGATCTGCCGGGGTAATACAATGTACCAACTGCAACAGCCTACTATATTAGCATTATAACACAGGAAATGATATCTGATGAAATGAGAGAGGCTTACTGGGGTTTGTTATTTATTATGCCTCGTAACCTGGTGAAAATTCCAATGTTAGCTCACAAGGAAATAAAATATGATATAACCAGGACACGTCCTTGGAGAATGCAACAGCTTGATATTTGGTAATCCGTTCAACGGCCCGACTTGCTGCACGATTTTCACCTCCGAATGAGAAAATTCTGGGGCTATAAGCACAAATATGGCGTCTATCTGGAGAGCGCGGTGATGCGTCCGCCCCCTACGCCAGGTGCTCAGCAACTGCTGCAAGGCGCGTTCCTTCCTCTCATCAGCTGATCGTCGTCACGGTGTAAATTTTCGGTGAAAATTTACCAATGAAAGGACGTAAATCCTAATTTATATGCGAATTTATTCTACTCAATTACTATGAACATTACGTAAATTCTATCCAAGATAACAATCGCAAATGGAAGCAGATTGAAGACAGAGTTTCTATCAGGTGCTAGGCAAAGGAATAGTCACCGCGTACACGTGGCGGATGACGCAATCGTCCCCAGCATGTTCTAAAATTTCTGTTAGTATGGTTAGTTAGATAGTATCTTGACACAACGAATCTTATTGTGTCAAGAGTTAGTATTAGGGGCGTCGGGAATTTCCGACTTTAATAGTCTACCGATGGGGATGCTCTACTATAGTCAACCGTTGGGGATGCTCTACTATAGTCTACCGTTGGGGATGCTCTACTATAGTCTACCGTTGGGGATGCTCTACTATAGTCTACCGTTGGGGATGCTCTACTATAGTCTACCGTTGGGGATGCTCTACTATAGTCTACCGTTGGGGATGCTCTACTATAGTCTACCGTTGGGGATGCTCTACTATAGTCTACCGTTGGGGATGCTCTACTATAGTCTACCGTTGGGGATGCTCTACTATAGTCTACCGTTGGGGATGCTCTACTATAGTCTACCGTTGGGGATGCTCTACTATAGTCTACCGATGGGGATGCTCTACTATAGTCTACCGTTGGGGATGCTCTACTATAGTCTACCGTTGGGGATGCTCTACTATAGTCTACCGATGGGGATGCTCTACTATAGTCTACCGTTGGGGATGCTCTACCATAGTCTACCGTTGGGGATGCTCTACTATAGTCTACCGTTGGGGATGCTCTACTATAGTCAACCGTTGGGGATGCTCTACTATAGTCTACCGTTGGGGA
>NC_091169.1:47469756-47489756 GCF_040958095.1 Procambarus clarkii | reverse complement strand
TATCTCTCTCGTCTCTTTTCTAGTGAGTACATTTGGAGAACTTTGAGACGATCCCAATAATTTAGGTGCTTTATCTCGTCTGTGTGTGCCGTATATGTTCTCTGTATTCCCTCTATTTCAGCAATCTCTCCTGCTCTGAAGGGCGAAGTGAGTACTGAGCAGTACTCAAGACGGGACAACACAAGTGACTTGAAGAGTACAACCATTGTGATGGGATCCCTGGATTTGAAAGTTCTTGTAATCCATCCTGTCATTCTTTTGGCTGACATGATGTAATGTCATAACGTGACGTGATGTAATGGTTCCTAGTAGTCCTGATCCTTATTGAACCTACTCTTGAAACTTTGAGCTCATCCACATCCCATTCTAAACATTGTTCCTGTATACAGTAGTAGACCAGCACGTAATGCCTCCCCTTACGAAACCCGTACATCTTTCAACAAAACATGACGGCTACGGTTAGATTAATTAGACAGTGAGCTTGGAAACTTCACAACCCAAGGTTAATTTTCTCATAAACAACCTCGTAGTGCTTCGGTGCTCATAAACTGTTTAGTAAATGTAAACACAGCCGCTATGATTGAGGAAAGATGTAGAGGTTATCTTGAGGTTATCTTGAGATGATTTCGGGGCTTTAGTGTCCCCGTGGCCCGGTCCTCGACCAGGCCTCCACCGCCAGGAAGCAGCCCATGACAGCTGACTAACACCCAGGTACCTATTTTACTGCTAGGTAACAGGGGCATAGGGTGAAAGAAACTTTGCCCATTGTTTCTCGCCGGCGCCTGGAATCGAACCCAGGACCACAGGATCACAAGTCCAGCGTGCTGTCCGCTCGGCCGACCGGCTCCCCGGCTCCAGGTTTCGTAAGTGGTTGTGTAAATGCTTGATGAATCAAGCGTTTTGTCCTGCCTCACGCTTGGAGCAGCACGTCCTCATAAATAATTGATAAATGGTCGTTACTCCCAACATGGCCACATTTACCAGCCCCATCCCATAAACAGCGGCCAAATGCTGGATAATCCAGCCACTAAACACCTTGTTTATGAGTGGGAAAGCACGTTACACACCACCAATAAGTGATGACGTTCGAAGTCCTTCCGAACTGTGCTTCGCTCACGTCCTCTGTTCGAATCCCACTTTTCTAAATGTTTGACCTACGTCCTACAAATACAAATAATTACCAACAGAACCTATACACCTAATGAACAAATCCACAAGAGCCGTGACGAAGATTCGAACCTGCGTCCGAGAGCATCCCAGACGCTGCCTTAATCGACTGAGCTACGACATGGTCAAAAGCAGTTGAAACCGAAGTTCTACTGAACTTACTGTCGTAGCTCAGTCGATTAGGGCAGCGTCAGGGATGCTTTCGGACGCAGGTTCGAATCTTCGTCACGGCCCTTGTGGATTTGTTCATTTGATGCATCACACAATTGTGATTTCTGTGTGCTATACACCTAAGCTAGGCCTAACCCATACATCAAATTCTAATATATCATATTAATTTGTATTTTGGAATAAGTTATTTTGAGGACAAATGTTAAAATTGGGGGAAGCTGTTCAAGAGGTCAGCCGCAGCTTGGACGATCCTTGCCTGAATACGGGTCACTCAGAGTTCCTCACAAGTCACTCTGTGTCTCACAGGTCACTCACAGTGACCTGTGAGTGTTACACCTCACTGGTGTTACCAGATCTATCTGAAATATCCTCGTACTGACCTACCTGAGTCCTGCAAGCCTTATAACCTTGACAAGCTGTTGTCAAATATTTATTATATTTTCTGATACACAAATAGTTGTTGGGACCCTTGGTCTCGAAGAAGAGAATATGTGGCACCCGGGGAGGCCTTGTTGGGCTCCCCACGTGCGCTCACATATTGACTTCTTTTATCACTACGTATATGTTTGCAATTATTGTACTTGAAACTTTATTACACAAAATGACTTACAACATTGGTTAGAGGCAGGGTACAAAGTTAGTTCCTCCAGCGCCTCAGAGGGCGGGCAGGAACCATGGAGCCAGCAGGCGTTTCCTCTCTGTACCGCCACGCTGAGGCGCTGGAAAAGGTAGCTGATACCTCTAGTGGTCTCTTGTTGACATGGATATCTTAGAACCCACATCCTTAAAACACTATATATATATATATATATATATATATATATATATATATATATATATATATATATATATATATATATATATATATATATATATAAACGCTTTGCGTAATAGTGGCTTTAGGCATTGTATGTACTAACTCTATAAGTCTACCAATCTTTTTAAAAATTTCTTGTATGTATGTACCTTACCTCAATAAACATTTATTTATTTATTTATATATATATATATATATATATATATATATATATATATATATATATATATATATATATATAATCCAGGTTTATATTCCCCAATAATTAAGTTTATATTCCCCAATAATATTCCTTATTGGGGAATATAAACCTGGATATGCGTATGGAAATGTCAAGACACACAAGCCTGGAAACCCACTTCGGCCAATCATTAGCCAGATACCCACACCCACGTACAGACTGGCGAAGCGACTCAACGGCCTGCTGACTCCTTATGTCCCTTGCGCCTTCAGCCTGAAGTCTCCAAAGGAATTTGTTGACTTACTGCGGGGCACATGGGCCACAGGGATAAGAGCCTCGTTGGACGTAGAATCACTGTTCACCAACGTACCTGTGGACGAGACAATCGGGATGATAGCCGACAGAGTGTATCGTGATCCAGCCTGTACTCCTCTTGACATACCAGAAAATATTCTAAGGAAACTACTCCAAGCTTGTACTAAAGAGGCACCCTTCTTGAGCCCGGATGGGCACATGTATAAGCAAGTAGATGGGGTCGCCATGGGTTCTCCCCTAGGTGTCCTGTTTGCAAACTTCTACATGGGTACCATCGAGCAAAAAGTCTTAGTCGACATGAACTTGAAACCGGCCATATACTGCAGGTATGTTGACGATATTTTTACACAGGTACCTGATGTCAGACATCTGCAGGAGCTGAAGGAGGCATTTGAGCAGAATTCCGTGCTGCGTTTCACTTACGAGATGGAAAAGGATGGGAAGCTGCCCTTTCTAGATGTAACAGTCATGGAAAAGAGCGGAGGTTTCCACACTGCAGTCTACACTAAGGAAACGAACATAGGAATGTGCCTAAATGCCAACAGCGACTGCCCAGACAGGTACAAGAGGAGTGTTGTTAACGCATATGTCGACCGTGCTCTCAGCCACAGCTCAGAATGGAAGCAAGTCGACGAAGAACTCTGTAGGGTAAGGCAGGTCCTAGTCAACAACGGCTTCTCCAATGGTTTCGTCGAAGACATCATAAGAAGGAAAGTGAAACGCCATGCAACCTCTGAAGAGACAACTAACACAACACCTATACCCCCTATTAGACTATTTTACAGGAACTTTTTTTCCACAGCTCATAAAACGGAGGAAAGGGTCCTGAAAGATATTGTTAATAGAAACGTTATCCCTACAGACAAAAATCAGAGCATACAACTGACGATTTACTATAAAACCAGAAAAACGGCCAGCCTACTCATGAGAAACTCTCCAGACACAAAGCAAAACGCTTTAAAAGAGACCAACGTCGTCTATGCCTTCAAATGCCCTCTTGGGGACTGTAAGCTCCAAAAAACCCAGTTATAGGCAAGACAACAACATCTCTTTCTAGGCGTTTAACGATGCATAAGCAACAGGGCTCCATTAAGGAACATATAATCTCTTCCCACAACCAAACCATCGCCAGAGAAATCCTAGTAAACAACACAGAAATCATCGATAGATACAGCGATAGCAGACGGCTTGACGTTTGCGAGGCACTACACATTAAGAAGTCAACACCAGCAATCAACAGCCAATTAATGCACAACTATATTCTACCCACCTCAAGACTCCGCTCCAATATAGAAGCATCAAGAAATATGGACCAATAGGCTTTCTACAATCACTTCCATTCAATACCCATTGTTTCGTGTTCTGTCTTCTGTTGATGAATTTAATACCCTATTAATACCACCTCACCCCATCCACCTCACTCAAATGTAGATATAAACAAATCGGAGATGTGTAAGTTCTATTCAGTTGTGTATGTGTAAACTAAAGTCTTTGAAAATGTAATAAGTTTTACGAAACGCGCTCAAGTGTCACGTCAGACTAGAAATAAAAATGAATTTTGGAGAATTGATTTTTGAATTACCACCAGCAGTGAAAAGAAATGTACGAAAGATTGAGAAAATTCATGTTAGAATTATTAATCTTACTTTTTCGGTCATATTTAATAATTATATATATATATATATATATATATATATATATATATATATATATATATATATATATATATATATATATATATATATATATATATGCGGAAAATCCACAGAGAAATATGAAAGGAGGTGAACGTTTCGGCTTTGTTAAAGCCTTTGTCAACACCAGACTATTTCTCTGTGGATTTTCCGCATAAAATGATCAGTGTTTTGTGATCGTCAATTGTATGTATATATATATATATATATATATATATATATATATATATATATATATATATATATATATATATATATATATATATATATATATATATAATATATGTGTGTGTGTGTGTCGTACCTAGTAGCCAGAACGCACTTCTCAGCCTACTATGCAAGGCCCAATTTGCCTAATAAGCCAAGTTTTCATGAATTAATTATTTTTCGACAACCTAACCTACCTAACCTAACCTAACTTTTTCGGCTACCTAACCTAACCTAACCTATAAAGATAGGTTAGGTTAGGTAGGGTTGGTTAGGTTCGGTCATATATCTACGTTAATTTTAACTCCAATAAAAAAAAAATGACCTCATACATAATGAAATGGGTAGCTTTATCATTTCATAAGAAAAAAATTAGAGAAAATATAATAATTCAGGAAAACTTGGCTTATTAGGCAAATCGGGCCTTGCATAGTAGGCCGAGAAGTGCGTTCTGGCTACTAGATACGACATATATATATATATATTTATATATATATATATATATATATATATATATATATATATATATATATATATAACATTTCATTATGTATGAGGTCATTTTTTTTTATTGGAGTTAAAATTAACGTAGATATATGACCGAACCTAACCAACCCTACCTAACCTAACCTATCTTTATAGGTTAGGTTAGGTAGCCGAAAAAGATAGGTTAGGTTAGGTAGGTTAGGTAGTCGAAAAAACATTAATTCATGAAAACTTGGCTTATTAGGCAAATCGGGCCTTGCATAGTAGGCTGAGAAGTGCGTTCTGGCTACTAGGTACGACATATATATATATACATACACACAGACATATTTAATTTGTAATGCGGTAAAAGCGAGTTATTCGTTTATCTCAAAGTTCAAATATATTGAGGACCTAAGTTGCCATCAATTAGATTCACGCTTGATCGATGTTCCAATTGAGCTGGAGGCTTGTAGCGGAAAATTGGTGTTAGTCGTCAGTCTGCGGATACAGGGGACAGACGCAGACCTGGTCATGACAGGATAGTCTGTCTGTGGGCGCAGGGGACAGACGCAGGCCTGGTCATGACAGGATAGTCTGTCTGCGGGCGCAGAGGATAGACTCTGACCTGACAATGACAGGATAGTCTGTCTGCGGGCGCAGGGGACAGACTCAGACTTGACAATGGACAGGATAATCGGTCTGCGGGCGCAGGGGACAGACTCTGACCTGACAATGACAGGATAATCTGTCTGCGGGCGCAGGGGACAGACTCAGACCTGACAATGACAGGATAATCTGTCTGCGGGCGCAGGGGACAGACTCAGACCTGACAATGACAGGATAATCTGTCTGCGGGCGCAGAGGACAGACGATCGATTTCACGAAGAGAGGAAACGAAGAGAAGAAACTGGCCCACAAGCGGACGCTGAAGACTCAGCAGCGGTGGAAGTTCCTGGATAATTCTAGGTGTTTCAACGACAGATGGTCGTCCCTCAAGGAAGAGGAGGACTCGCTTTCACGGTGTTCTCTGTATTGTGGTCCGGAAGTTGCTCCTCACTCGCTCACGAGAACGGCGGAGAAAATAAGTTACATGAAGCAGCAATCTCCTTTCAGCGCGGCGGAGACAAAGGCCTTTGTGGGAATCGAATGAGGTTGGGGAGTTTGGTGCCTCTGAGGCTCGGGGTGGGGGGAAGGGGGGGACCTGGATTTGGTTAATTGGATAATAACTGTCTTTGTCCAGCAGGTGTTTGTTCAGCAGGTGTTTGTTCAGCAGGTGTTTGTCCAGCAGGTGTTTGTTCAGTGGTTGTTTGTTCAGCGGGCGTAATGTATGGCTGTAGGTGTTTTTTTCCCTAGCGGGTGTTAAATATGGCTAAATTAACAAATGAAAACAAACGTGAACTTGTACTAGAGGTTAAAGTGTGTAAACATAGCTTACAGTAATATTATGCGCTATCTAATACCCATAAGGTTAATATTCCTTTACGCTCCATTATTTCGAGCAGCGGTTCATTATCCTGTAAGTTAGTTAAATGGTTAAGCACTATATTATCCCCGCTGTTCTGGAGTTTTATCTCGCTCGTCCATTAAACATTCCGGAGTCTCTATAATCGTATTTACCAACATTTGTTTCAAAACATTTTTTTTTTACCGTCAAAAATACGGCTGTAGCGTAGTAGCCTGCGTGACTAGTTTTGTCTCGCTTGTATATTGTGTGTGTGTGGTGTTACATGGTGTGATACGTGTGTCTCCAAGTACACGTGTGTTGGGAGACATATGTGTCCTCTCTGTTCACACCTTGCTACTTGGCCTGGTACACATACATCTTCAGGTTATCTTGAGATGATTTCGGAGCTTAGCGTCCCCGCGGCCCGGTCCTCGACCAGGCCTTCTTTTTGTTACCCCCTCCCCCCCCCCAGGAAGCAGCCCGTAGCAGCTGTCTAACTCCCAGGTACCTATTTACTGCTAAGTAACAGGGGCATCAGGGTGAAAGAAACGTTTTGCCTATTTGTCTCCGCCTCCACCCGGGATCCAACCCGGAACCTCAGGACTACGAATCCGAAGCGCTGTCCACTCAGCTGTCAGGCGCCCTATACATAGATGTGTTTATTCGTTGTGTTTCTCCTTAATAAAGCAAAGTTTGCTCCATTTCCTTATTGACAATCATTACATTTGCAGTTTTATATCAAAAGTGTGAATATGAGATAATAAATACTGATAAACATTTGGTAGACCTTCACATTCGTCTTGAATTAATTTTCCTTCAAATATTGCAAAGTTTGGCTTCGTGTATAATCCTAAAATGAATAATATTTATAATTAAAACTGAATACCACAATTGGCAGCCTTACCCGAATTACACAATTGTATTCTGCTGTTACGTGTTCATCTGTAATGATGGCTGTTAGCCTTAAATAACCTCAGCAGGATACAGGAATTATTACAGAACTGGTGTCATGATCTGCATGATCAGACGGTTGTAACCTAGTTATTTAAACCCTACTGAGATCCGATCCCTTGTTACATGAGCTGTTTTAAGTTTATATAGGAGATAGTGTCCGTCTGTACGTTCGTCTGCCGGTCCAAGGCAGGAGGCCAAACCTTGGGGCTAGCCTCATCCAACCTTGCAGGATGAAGCGTCTAGGGTACGGGACAAACATAGGCCAGTCGGGGTCGGTCGTATTCAGTGGGGTGTCGGGCCCAACACTGTTCTCTCTCCCCAACATAATCAGTATAAGGTAACTTGAAAACGTTGAACGTGAATTGGTACAAACTCTGTGAGTAGGAACTGAATCATCATCTTAAACATTACTTTAGTGAATATTTAGTAGTGATTAGACTTTTCAGACCTGGCGGTATGAGGTACATTTGCATTTACTTTATTAACTCTCTTGTTTTTGATGATATCCTCATACTGCACCGAGAGTGTGCCAGTGTAGACTACTGATCACATGGCCCTGTATGACTAACCATCCTGTGTGATGGGGAGGTTTAGCCTCACGTAGCTAGTTCCTGACGCACGCTGTGCAACCCTTCACATAGTCTCACACAGCGGCATACAGGTGTACTGAAGCCTGTCATTAATGTCGGAAAATCCGACACCATTTAATAATCATACAGATAATAACTGTATTACCAACAAGTTACCCATAGAAAACGTAACTTGTAGTGGAATTACCATCTAAAGAAAACGGGATATCATCACCACATACTATTATAATTCACCAGCTATTCTGCTGGGAATTGTTCTTAAATACATTAGTCTTTGGACTTTACCATCATAAAAACATCTTATATAAATTAACTTAATTATCAATATTAAAGTAGAGTAAATGTGACCCTTCTATCACTTTCTGAAATCTGGACAAAGTAGGCCAGGCGAGAGTGAGGAGGAGGGCAGCCATTGTTGTGTCACCTCCGAGACGTGTGGAGCGAGTACGGCTCCTATCATTCTGGACAATGTCGGCCAGTAACGTCAATAGAATGGAGTGTTAAACAGCCATTGTTTATATTGAGACCAGAGGCTCACACGGGAGCAAATACGGCTCCTGTTAATTTTACTTGGACGTAGTGTTATGGAAACCAAAGGTACCATCTCCAACACGATGTCCACAATTCAAGTTAAGTCTATCCGAAACCCGTTTATCATTCATTTATGGCCATTAATGTCAGGATATAGGGTGACCCGGTTAGATCGCGAAATCGCCTCATACTAAAGGTAATTAAGCCAGGTCTTCAATGTTCTGTATAGTGTTTTCTTTGATATAGCTTGTCATATATAGGATTCTGGCTTCACAGCTAGCGCACTTTTGACAGGTCAAGACGAGGATGCAAGATTTTGTGCACCAGTTACTGGGTGATATGGAAGCTACCTCAAAGAGGATAATTAGGTGTCTACACCCTAGTTATACCTGGTGGACTAACCTGCTGTACTATAAGATAAGGAACCTCATCAATGTATGTAGCTATTACTGTAATTTGATTGGCTGCATATATATATAAACTAATAAACCCCCCCTAATGTGTAGAGGATCGATTTGTGAGATTGAGATTATTGCAGAAATACAGTCCACTTATCATTATACAAATTGCTATCGAAGTATATAAATTAACGTAAATATAAATTCATATAAATTAAATAAATATAAATCTCACAGGTCGGTTACCACATTATTTGGTCATCTTCGAACCGGATGACGGATTATTTGATCCTTTGAACCCACATTTGGTCATCTTAGTACCGGATGAACCAGTTAACCAAACCAGTGGATTCATTAAATATCTAGTGCAGTGTTATTTAAACAAAGCCAGCCAGTCATAGACGGCAGCGTAGCCTCGAGGGAGCTCAGGAGCCTCCCTCAGCCCAGATCAGCCTTAGTCAGCGGTTTCATGCACACCCACAGACATTTGGTGGCGTGTTATTCTGTGAAATGACAGCGCTAATATAGAATCCAGCCAAATTAGTGGCTGGGGTCTTCGTGAGATTGTTCACGGATTTCGTGGTGTTACATTTCGCGAGAGATTATCTACGAATTTTGTGGAGTTTATTTCGCGAGGTCAATAATAATATTTAATACTTCTAGATAATATTAGAAGTTTCATAGAGGCTAATTAAGAGGCTATTATCAATAATTGTGTATATTATTTCTCCAAAATAGAGAATTATTTAATATATACTGCACTAGTGTTCACAGTATAATATTTACTAATTGCCAACCCACAACAGGGTAGGATAAAACCATTGACTAGTTGAACTATTATCGTTCATCCTAGTCCCACTAACACCATTAATGAATGGTCCAGACCCTATTTTGGGTGTAATTTTTATCAACTCGAGTTGAGTTGTATATATAATAAATTACTTATGATCATTACACCTTTGAGTGATTAATTAGTGTCTCTAACATCCTAGGGTGATATAGAAGAGCTAACCTAAAGGTACTTCCAGTGACACTGGTTTATCACTCAAATCATTAGTGTGTATGATTGTATATATATAATGTGTATTAATTTTAAGTGCTAACCTCTAGTAGAGGTAGGATTATTGCCTAGTGAGTTCAGATTTTACCCTAGGCTACCATTAGTACTTGCTCACAATTTATGAGCCAGTGGTGCCCAATTAACAAGTCACCATGACTAATCCACAGAAAGCAAAGCGTGCTTTAATATCAAGCAAACGCCAACTAACAAGAGATCTCAACCAATATGAACAGTTGTTATATGAGCCTGTAATTAATTATCGTCGGTTGAAAATACCACTGTTACAGATTCAAACCCAATTGCATATATTGAAAGCAAATAGGAAATCTTACCAAAATCAGGTCCACGACGACGACATAGTAGTTGAAGATGTGGAACCATTCCTGTCTGACCTAGCACAATATGAAGAAGAAACTCAAGCCAGGTTGGAACATTTACACAGGATAATTGAATCAGAACAAATAGCAAGTACACCAAATAAAGTAGATAATGTTATGGATGATCTGGATCTTTTTGAGAATAAATGTAAAGCCAGATTAGATCCTTTAATCAACAAGGATAAAGCTTCACCCAGTAAAGCTTCACCCACTACAGCTTCACCCAATATTATACCACCAGAAATTAAGCAGTTCTCAGACAATTTATCCACAGTCTCTGTGGTTTCTGAAAACCCAATACCTGAGGCTACTAAGTTAACATGCCTCCAAACTAGAGGTGAAGCTGAACCAGTAGTAGAAAATGTAAATGAAAATAGCGACAGCACTAATTTCCCAGTCCAGCCTCCTAGGAATAATGCTGGCAATGAGAAAACTGTCATACATCTAGTACTACAATTGCTGGACTTACCTCAACCTGATCAGACTGCTGACTCATTACAATCCTTCAGCATGGAGTTTGAGTCACTACTAAGAATATTCAGTCTTAAGGTTGATATAACTACTAGTGAATGGATGACCAAAGTAGTCCTTCAACGAAAATTGTCCAGCGATATACTAGATGAATTATATGCACATCAACATAACACCATCCTGACAGTACAGGACATCACTGAAGGTTTACATTCCATCATAAACAAACGACGAGCAAATGAGGAAGTTAAAGCCTCTTGCAAGCCTTCAGAAATAGAAAATAAGAGTCAATTAAAGGGTAAAACAACCACCCCAAATAAACATCAACCAATTACTCAAACATCAAGTTGCAGAAAATCTGACAATGCAGCAGCATCCTCCAAGCCTACTGTTACTAGTTCACCCAAACCGGTAACTTCCAAACGTGCAGTAGGCTGGGGGACATGTATGTTCTGCAAAAAGAAACATTCAACATACCGTTGTGCTAATTATCCAACCAGAGACACTCGTATTGAGCGACTCCAGGAATTAGGGAGATGTTCGAGGTGTCTCAAGTCACACAACATAGACTATTGTGATACCCAATTCAACACCTGTAACAGGTGTAGAAGAGGTAGGCACCATGCAGCACTGTGCAAATATACGAAATTAACGTATTCAAGACCCAAGGTGGAAGATAGCATTCCCACCACAGTACAGTACTGCAAGGTACAACAAACAAAGAGTGTCCAATCGGCAAAGTCTAAAGGTAATACGACTTTGCCTACTGCCCAAATTACCATCCTGAATAAGAGGGCCAAGGTCCATACCCGTGGGTTGTTTGACCAAGGATCCCAGAGAACATATATCACTAAAAAGTTGGCAGATGAACTACAATTAAGGCCTGTAGCCCAGACGTCATTCAACATCTCAGGGTTTGTAACAGATGCAGGACCTCAAGTCTACCAGGTGGTACAACCATCAGTACGCTTAGGCAGGTACGTCTGTCGAGTACAAGCCATTGTGGTGGACAAAATACCAGTAGACCTACAAGTTCAAGGTCTGAGAGCAACAGCCAAATTCCTGAGAAATAGAGGAATAAAATTGGCAGATAATATTAAGTCTGATCACCTCACTGACTTCGGTCTCCTTGTTGGGACAGACTATTGCCATCGATTCATCGGTAGCCCTACTAAATATCAGGGTATAACCATGTTAAACTCTGCAGGAGGTAAATTACTCTCAGGCCCAGTATCAAGCCTGAGGAGACCTATGCCTGCAGATAAACAATACCAGTAGAAATCTAAATTTGTCAGCTGATTATATTTCTCCAGTAGCATTATACTAAGGAGATTACAGCTGACTATAGTAACAGAGGTTGATGTTAGTATCATCATTTAAAGCTGAAGATGAGTTCATGAGGCCTCAGTGGCAAATCAGTGAACAGTAGCCTAAAACAGCTACAAGTCACTGCGACCAATGTCACTGATCCCACTGCAGTCCCAGAACCATACTTTACTTTAATGATGAGCTATTCAGTCTTCTGAATCAATTAACTAAATTAAACCCCAATAAATCTGATGACTGATTTGATACATTTATTATTTAATCAAGATGTATTCCATGGGCCTCAGTGTTTATATATCAGTGACCAGTTACCTGAAGAAACTTCAAGTTATATCTAAGGTCACTGATCTCACTGCAGTCCCTGAATCATACTTGACTGTAGTACTTGATCACATCCAGTCTTCTGGGTTAAATAATATGTAATTAGGCTTGAATATTAGCCTTTCAAGAGTTGACAGGGAAATGAAATCGCATTAGACTTCTAACCCCTGCAACTCTAGTACGGGACATCCGTCCTGTACGAACAGACACACAAATGTGTGATTACTAACTACTAACATCAAATTAATCAAATAATTCGAAGGAGGAGTATCGGTGTTCGTCTGTTCTAAACAGGACTTCGACCCGTGAGCAGCCCCCTGGGGAATTATGTCGGAAAATCCGACACCATTTAATAATCATACAGATAATAACTGTATTACCAACAAGTTACCCATAGAAAACGTAACTTGTAGTGGAATTACCATCTAAAGAAAACGGGATATCATCACCACATACTATTATAATTCACCAGCTATTCTGCTGGGAATTGTTCTTAAATACATTAGTCTTTGGACTTTACCATCATAAAAACATCTTATATAAATTAACTTAATTATCAATATTAAAGTAGAGTAAATGTGACCCTTCTATCACTTTCTGAAATCTGGACAAAGTAGGCCAGGCGAGAGTGAGGAGGAGGGCAGCCATTGTTGTGTCACCTCCGAGACGTGTGGAGCGAGTACGGCTCCTATCATTCTGGACAATGTCGGCCAGTAACGTCAATAGAATGGAGTGTTAAACAGCCATTGTTTATATTGAGACCAGAGGCTCACACGGGAGCAAATACGGCTCCTGTTAATTTTACTTGGACGTAGTGTTATGGAAACCAAAGGTACCATCTCCAACACGATGTCCACAATTCAAGTTAAGTCTATCCGAAACCCGTTTATCATTCATTTATGGCCATTAATGTCAGGATATAGGGTGACCCGGTTAGATCGCGAAATCGCCTCATACTAAAGGTAATTAAGCCAGGTCTTCAATGTTCTGTATAGTGTTTTCTTTGATATAGCTTGTCATATATAGGATTCTGGCTTCACAGCTAGCGCACTTTTGACAGGTCAAGACGAGGATGCAAGATTTTGTGCACCAGTTACTGGGTGATATGGAAGCTACCTCAAAGAGGATAATTAGGTGTCTACACCCTAGTTATACCTGGTGGACTAACCTGCTGTACTATAAGATAAGGAACCTCATCAATGTATGTAGCTATTACTGTAATTTGATTGGCTGCATATATATATAAACTAATAAACCCCCCCTAATGTGTAGAGGATCGATTTGTGAGATTGAGATTATTGCAGAAATACAGTCCACTTATCATTATACAAATTGCTATCGAAGTATATAAATTAACGTAAATATAAATTCATATAAATTAAATAAATATAAATCTCACAGGTCGGTTACCACAATTAATTAAGTCTGTATTACATTTTGTGGGACACATAGGAGAGGGGGGGGGGGTTGAGGGATGGAGGGTGGAAAGGAAAAGTGAGATGACGGGGGGGGGGGGGGGTTATTGGGAGAGGGGAAATGAGGGGGGCAGGGGAAGAAGGGAGTATCTTGGGGAGAAAGTGGGAGACAGGAGAGGATAGGAAGGGAAAGAGAGAGAGAGAGAGACCCGGGAACAACCGGGTAACCCCCCCCCCCCAACCCCCCCCCCAAGTATGTTCATATACAACCTCTTGAGCGTTCAACAACGTCACAAAACGGATGCATTATATTAACCCTAACCTATCCGAGAGCACACGAATAGAAAACGTAACGTGACGTCCATTTAGCGAGCCGCCGTGATGTTCGGTACATCATATTTTGGCCGTAGGGGGGGGGGTGACACGTCAGAATGTGGTGTGTTGTTGGAGAGGGAGATGAGGGTGAAGGTGGGGGGGGTCATGATGCAACAATGACGCCCGGAAATTGCACAAAACGCAACACAAGAGCGAGGGAGGACTCCCAGGTTGTGCATGGTTGATGCAACACAATGAGGGCGGGTCCTGGTGCTTCAGCTCCTGTCCTCCCTCCCTCCCTCTCTCCCTCAGAGGGAGAGGGAGAGGGGACAGGAGCTCAAGCACCACCCTCTCTCTCCCCCTCTCCTTCCTCCTACTGTGTAAGCAACAATTTTACAACTTGTTGTAATAAGAGGCGAGGAGTGCCCAGGAGACAGTGACTGGGCACCCCACAACGTGGTATAGGCCAGATAACTGCCAGCTACAACTGGATAATATTGAGCACATGTTTGGTAAATGAACCTTGATCAGTCATGTGTGCGGGGCGAGAGAACAGGAATATACGGCGACAAAAGTAGTCACATGTGAGAGCAGGACACCAAGCCACCGTAGCCTGACAGGTGTGGTTCAGGTGTGTACACATGACAGTCACGTGTGAGATAATGGTGAAAAGTTCAAATTGATCGCAGAGGACAAATTAGTGTTGAGAGGTTTCCTAGAGGAATACAAAAGAGGAATTGACAGTGAGGTTAAGACGAGTGACTGTGAAGCAACATGGTTAAGGTTGCTGGGTTAGTGTGGTGTGTTGCAGGGACTGGTGGACCAGTGGTTAAGGTTGCTGGGTTAGTGTGGTGTGTTGCAGGGACTGGTGGACCAGTGGTTAAGGTTGCTGGGTTAGTGTGGTGTGTTGCAGGGACTGGTGGACCAGTGGTTAAGGTTGCTGGGTTAGTGTGGTGTGTTGCAGGGACTGGTGGACCAGTGGTTAAGGTTGCTGGGTAAGTGTGGTGTGTTGCAGGGACTGGTGGACCAGTGGTTAAGGTTGCTGGGTAAGTGAGGTGTGTTGCAGGGACTGGTGGACCAGTGGTTAAGGTTGCTGGGTAAGTGTGGTGTGTTGCAGGGACTGGTGGACCAGTGGTTAAGGTTGCTGGGTTAGTGTGGTGTGTTGCAGGGACTGGTGGAGCAGTGGTTAAGGTTGCTGGGTTAGTGTGGTGTGTTGCAGGGACTGGTGGACCAGTGGTTAAGGTTGCTGGGTTAGTGTGGTGTGTTGCAGGGACTGGTGGACCAGTGGTTAAGGTTGCTGGGTTAGTGTGGTGTGTTGCAAGGACTGGTGGACCAGTGGTTAAGGTTGCTGGGTGAGTGTGGTGTGTTGCAGGGACTGGTGGACCAATGAGAAGAGGTTAACATGTGCGTACAAAGGAACAGAGAGAAGAGAAGAAAAAGAGGAGGAGGAAAGTGTAGAGATTAATAAAGTAAAGAGAAAAATGGAACAGATGTTAAGGAAAAATTGTCAAGAAAGCAATATAATCTTATAAGACTGAGCTCATCATGGTTGAGGTGGTAGTGCATGCGTCCAGAGATGAGAGTTTGGTCTTATCATTGCATGAAAATGTCTGACTGATACATCAAGTTGTTGTGATTTTGTTGTGCATCTTCAAGACATAGAGTGGTGACGTCTCAGCTGGTAGGGAACGTTCTCTCAGTTACCCACAACGTCCAATATGCAACGTACTAATCTAACCTAACCAGACACATTAACCCACGCCACCCACCTAACCTAATTAACTAATGAACAATAAACGATTTGACGAGTTGCAGCATTTTACAGTGGTTGCATTGTTGCCTGGTGTGTTGGGTGGTAGTTGACGATGGCCTGGTGTGTTGGGTGGTAGTTAACTATGGCCTGGTGTGTTGGGTGGTAGTTGACGATGGCCTGGTGTGTTGGGTGGTAGTTAACTATGGCCTGGTGTGTTGGGTGGTAGTTGACTATGGCCTGGTGTGTTGGGTGGTAGTTGACTATGGCCTGGTGTGTTGGGTGATAGTTAACTATGGCCTGGTGTGTTGGATGGTAGTTAACTATGGCCTGGTGTGTTGGGTGATAGTAAACTATGGCCTGGTGTGTTGGATGGTAGTTGACTATGGCCTGGTGTGTTGGGTGGTAGTTAACTATGGCCTGGTGTGTTGGGTGGTAGTTGACTATGGCCTGGTGTGTTGGGTGGTAGTTGACTATGGCCTGGTGTGTTGGGTGGTAGTTGACTATGGCCTGGTGTGTTGGGTGGTAGTTAACTATGGCCTGGTGTGTTGGGTGGTAGTTGACTATGGCCTGGTGTGTTGGGTGATAGTTAACTATGGCCTGGTGTGTTGGATGGTAGTTAACTATGGCCTGGTGTGTTGGGTGATAGTTAACTATGGCCTGGCGTGTTGGGTGGTAGTTGACTATGGCCTGGTGTGTTGGGTGATAGTTAACTATGGCCTGGTGTGTTGGATGGTAGTTAACTATGGCCTGGTGTGTTGGGTGATAGTTAACTATGGCCTGGTGTGTTGGGTGGTAGTTGACTATGGCCTGGTGTGTTGGGTGATAGTTAACTATGGCCTGGTGTGTTGGGTGATAGTTAACTATGGGCTGGTGTGTTGGGTGGTAGTTGACTATGGCCTGGTGTGTTGGGTGATAGTTAACTATGGCCTGGTGTGTTGGGTGGTAGTTGACTATGGCCTGGTGTGTTGGGTGGTAGTTGACTATGGCCTGGTGTGTTGGGTGGTAATTGACTATGGCCTGGTATGTTGGGGTGGTAGTTAACTATGGCCTGGTGTGTTGGATGGTAGTTAACTATGGCCTGGTGTGTTGGGTGGTAGTTAACTATGGCCTGGTGTGTTGGGTGGTAGTTAACTATGGCCTGGTGTGTTGGGTGGTAGTTAACTATGGCCTGGTGTGTTGGGGTGGTAGTTAACTATGGCCTGGTGTGTTGGGTGGTAGTTAACTGTGGCCTGGTGTGTTGGGTGGTAGTTAACTATGGCCTGGTGTGTTGTGTGGTAGTTGACTATGGCCTGGTGTGTTGGGTGGTAGTTAACTATGGCCTGGTGTGTTGGGGTGGTAGTTAACTATGGCCTGGTGTGTTGGGTGGTAGTTAACTGTGGCCTGGTGTGTTGGGTGGTAGTTAACTATGGCCTGGTGTGTTGTGTGGTAGTTGACTGTGGCCTGGTGTGTTGGGTGGTAGTTAACTATGGCCTGGTGTGTTGGGTGGTAGTTAACTATGGCCTGGTGTGTTGGGGTGGTAGTTAACTATGGCCTGGTGTGTTGGGTGGTAGTTGACTATGGCCTGGTGTGTTGGGTGGTAGTTGACTATGGCCTGGTGTGTTGGGTGGTAGTTAACTATGGCCTGGTGTGTTGGGTGGTAGTTGACTATGGCCTGGTGTGTTGGGTGGTAGTTGACTATGGCCTGGTGTGTTGGGTGGTAGTTGACTATGGCCTGGTGTGTTGGGTGGTAGTTAACTATGGCCTGGTGTGTTGGGTGGTAGTTAACTATGGACTGGAGTGGTGTTGTAATGGCTGACTATTCCTCTTGCTCACACAACATTAATGGTGATTGGTAGTAACGTTATAGATACACGGAATGGTGGTAGTCGTGGTGGCTGGGGGGAGGGTGGTTTGGCAACTAGGAATTGTACTTTTTGTTTTTCTACCACAAACCATTAATGAATACAGTACTCATCATTGTATTCTGACCTCCACGGGCGAGATCAGAGACCAATCAGATCACTTACAATATAGTGAGTTACTAAGTAGTCAGTCACAGAGAGTGACTGACTTGGCCATATAATGTTAACCAGCATTCATACATCTTCATGTGTCTTGTATTGACACAGGGGAGTGGGGAGGATACATGTGTCCTACGGTGTGTGTGTTTCCCTCACTGTCTCTCACTCTCCCTTCCCTCCCCTCACTCTCCCCCCTCACTCTCCCCATCACTCTCACCCCTTCAATCTCCCCCTCACTCTTTACCCTCACTCTCTACCCTCACTCTCTGCCCTCACTTTCTGCCATCACTCTCCCCTCACTCTTTCCCCCTCACTCTCTTCCCCCTCACTCTTCCCCCCTCACTCTCTCCCCCCCCTTAATCTCCCCCCCTCACTCTCTCCCCCCCTCACTCTCTCCCCCCCTCACTCTCTCCCCCCCCTCACTCTCTCCCCCCTCACTCTCTCCCCCCTCACTCTCTCCCCCTCACTCTCCCCCCTCACTCTCCGCCCTCACTCTCCGCCCTCACTCTCTCCGCCCTCACCCTCTACCCCCTCACCCTCTACCCTCACTCTCCCCCTCACTCTCTCCCCCCCTCACTCTCTCCCCCTCATTATCCCCCCTCACTCTCCCCCCTCACTCTCCGCCCTCACTCTCCGCCCTCACTCTCTCTCCCCTCACTCTCTCCCCTCACTCTCCGCCCTCACTCTCTCATCCCCTCACTCTCACCCCCTCATTCTCACCCCCTCACTTCCACCCCCTCACTCTTACCCCCTCACTCTCTACCCTCACTCTCCCCCTCACTCTCTCCACCCTCAATCTCTCCCCCTCACTATCCCCCCTCACTCTCCCCCCTCACTCTCCGCCCTCACTCTCCGCCCTCACTCTCTCTCCCCTCACTCTCTCTCCCCTCACACTCTCTTCCCTCACTCTCCGCCCTCACTCTCCCCCTCACCCTTTCCCCCCTCACTCTCCCCCCTTCACTCTCCCACCTCACTCTCCCCCCTCCCTCTCCCCCCTCCCTCTCCCCCCTCCCTCTCCCTCCTCACTCTCCCCCCTCACTCTCCCCCCTCACTCTCCCCCTCCCTCTCCCCCCTCACTCTCTTCCATCTCACTCTCTCCCCATCACTCTCTCCCCCTCACTCTCTCCCCCCTCACTCTCCTTCTCACTCTCTCCCCCCCTCACTCTCTCCCTCACTCTCCCCCTCACTCTCTCCCCCTCACTCTCCCCCTCACTCTCTCCCTCACTCTCTCCCCTCTCACTCTCCCCCCTCACTCTTTCCCCTCACTCTTTCCCCTCACTCACCCCCCTCACTCTCCCCCCTCACTCTCTCCCCCCTCACTCTCTCCCCCTCACTCTCTTCCCCCTCACTCTCTTCCCCCTCACCCTCTCCCCCTCACTCTCCCCCTCACTATCTCCCTTCACTCTCCTTCTCACTCTCTCCCCCTCACTCTCCCCCTTCACTCTCCCCCCTCACTCTCCCCCCTCACTCTCCCCCCCTCACTCTCCCCCCCTCACTCTCCCCCCTCACTCTCCCCCCCTCACTCTCCCCCCTCACTCTCCCCCTCACTCTCCCCCTCACTCTCCCGCTTCACTCTCCCCCTCACTCTCCTCCCTCACTCTTCCCCCTCACTCTCTTCCATCTCACACTCTCTCCCTCACTCTCTCCCCCTCACTCTCCCCCTCACTCTCCCCCTCACTCCCTCCCCTCTCACTCTCTCCCCTCTCACTCTCCCCTCTCACTCTCCAATCTCACTCTCCCCCCTAACTCTCCCCCCTCACTATCCCCCTCACTCTCCCCCTCACTCTCTCTCCCTCACTCTCCCCCTCTCACTCTCCCTCTCACTCTTTCCCCTCACTCTTTCCCCTCACTCTCCCCCTCACTCTCCTCCCTCACTCTCTCCCCCCCTCACTCTCTTCCCCCTCACTCTTTCCCCCCCTCACTCTCTTCCCCCTCACTCTTTCCCCTCACTCTCCCCCCTCACTCTCCTCCTCACTCTCTCCCCCCTCACTCTCTTCCCCTCACTCTCTCCCCCTCACTCTCCCC
>NC_091169.1:47422421-47469256 GCF_040958095.1 Procambarus clarkii | reverse complement strand
CACTCTCCCGCTTCACTCTCCCCTCACTCTACCCCCTCACTCTCCCCCGTCACTCTCCCCCTCGCTCTCCCTCCTCGCTCTCCCCCGGCCCTCACTCTCCCCCCTCACTCTCCCCCTCACTCTCTTCCCCTCACTCTCTCCCCCCTCACTCTCTCCCCCCTCACTCTCTCCCCCCTCACTCTTCCCCCTTACTCTCCTCCCTCACTCTCCCCCCCTCCCTCTCCCCCCTCACTCTCCCCCTCACTCACCCCCTCACTCTCCCCTTCACTCTCCCCTCACTCTCTTTCCTCTCACTCTCTCCCCCCTCACTCTCCTTCTCACTCTCTCCCCCCCTCACTCTCCCCCCTCACTCTCCCCCTCACTCTCCCCCCCCCCCCCTGGAGCCACAGGTGTGGGTGAGAGGAGAGAGAAGTGGACCGCCGGTGGAGAAGTAACTCACTTACCGCCGTATTTGCATAGTGAAGACCTTGATGGTGCTCGTTGGTGGTGGTGGTGGTGGTGGTGGTGGTGGTGGGACGAGGGTGGTGGTGGTGGTGGTGGTGGTGGTGGTGGTGGTGGTGGTGGTGGTGGTGCTCGTTAGTGGTGGTGGTGGTGGTGGTGGTGGTGGTGGTGGTGGTGATGGTGGTGGTGGTGGTGGGACGAAAGTGTAGAGAGTGTGGGGGGGGCGTCCTGGTCATATAATGATGCTGACTATAGAGGGGGGGGCGTCCTGGTCATATAATGATGCTGACTATAGAGGGGGGGCGTCCTGGTCATATAATGATGCTGACTATAGAGGGGAGGGGGCGTCCTGGTCATATAATGATGCTGACTATTGAGGGGGGGGGGCGTCCTGGTCATATAATGATGCTGACTATAGTGGGGGGGGCGTCCTGGTCATATAATGATGCTGACTATAGTGGGAGGGGCGTCCTGGTCATATAATGATGCTGACTATTGAGGGGGGGGCGTCCTGGTCATATAATGATGCTGACTATAGAGGGGGGGGCGTCCTGGTCATATAATGATGCTGACTATAGTGGGGGAGGGGGCGTCCTGGTCATATAATGATGCTGACTATAGAGGGGAGGGGCGTCCTGGTCATATAATGATGCTGACTATAGAGGGGAGGGGCGTCCTGGTCATATAATGATGCTGACTATAGTGGGGGAGGGGGCGTCCTGGTCATATAATGATGCTGACTATTGAGGGGGGGGGGGCGTCCTGGTCATATAATGATGCTGACTATAGTGGGGGGGGGCGTCCTGGTCATATAATGATGCTGACTATAGTGGGAGGGGCGTCCTGGTCATATAATGATGCTGACTATTGAGGGGGGGCGTCCTGGTCATATAATGATGCTGACTATAGAGGGGGGGCGTCCTGGTCATATAATGATGCTGACTATAGGGGGGGGGCGTCCTGGTCATATAATGATGCTGACTATTGAGGGGGGGCGTCCTGGTCATATAATGATGCTGACTATAGAGAGGGGGGCGTCCTGGTCATATAATGATGCTGACTATTGAGGGGGGGGGCGTCCTGGTCATATAATGATTCTGACTATAGAGGGGGGCGTCCTGGTCATATAATGATGCTGACTATAGTGGGGGGGGGGGCGTCCTGGTCATATAATGATGCTGACTATATTGGGGGGGGGGCTTCCTGGTCATATAATGATGCTGACTATTGAGGGGGGGCTTCCTGGTCATATAATGATGCTGACTATAGAGGGGGGCGTCCTGGTCATATAATGATGCTGACTATAGTGGGGGGGGGGGCGTCCTGGTCATATAATGATGCTGACTATAGAGGGGAGGGGCGTCCTGGTCATATAATGATGCTGACTATAGAGGGGGGGCGTCCTGGTCATATAATGATGCTGACTATTGAGGGAGGGCTTCTTGGTCATATAATGATGCTGACTATAGAGGGGGGCGTCCTGGTCATATAATGATGCTGACTATAGTGGGGGGGGCGTCCTGGTCATATAATGATGCTGACTATAGAGGGGAGGGGCGTCCTGGTCATATAATGATGCTGACTATAGAGGGGGGGCGTCCTGGTCATATAATGATGCTGACTATTGAGGGGGGGGCGTCATGGTCATATAATGATGCTGACTATAGTGGGGGGGCGTCCTGGTCATATAATGATGCTGACTATTGAGGGGGGGGGCGTCCTGGTCATATAATGATGCTGACTATAGAGGGGGGGGGGCGTCCTGGTCATATAATGATGCTGACTATTGAGGGGGGCGTCCTGGTCATATAATGATGCTGACTATTGAGGGGGGGGCGTCCTGGTCATATAATGATGCTGACTATAGAGGGGGGCGTCCTGGTCATATAATGATGCTGACTATAGAGGGGGGCGTCCTGGTCATATAATGATGCTGACTATTGAGGGGGGGCTTCCTGGTCATATAATGATGCTGACTATAGAGGGGGGCGTCCTGGTCATATAATGATGCTGACTATAGTGGGGGGGGCGTCCTGGTCATATAATGATGCTGACTATAGAGGGGGGGCGTCCTGGTCATATAATGATGCTGACTATTAAGGGGGGGGCGTCCTGGTCATATAATGATGCTGACTATAGTGGGGGGGCGTCCTGGTCATATAATGATGCTGACTATTGAGGGGGGGGGCGTCCTGGTCATATAATGATGCTGACTATAGAGGGGGGGCGTCCTGGTCATATAATGATGCTGACTATAGAGGGGGCGCGTCCTGGTCATATAATGATGCTGACTATTGAGGGGGGTGGCGTCCTGGTCATATAATGATGCTGATTATAGAGGGGGGGGCGTCCTGGTCATATAATGATGCTGACTATAGAGGGGGGGCTTCCTGGTCATATAATGATGCTGACTATAGAGGGGAGGGCGTCCTGGTCATATAATGATGCTGACTATAGAGGGGGGGGCTTCCTGGTCATATAATGATGCTGACTATATTGGGGGGGGGCTTCCTGGTCATATAATGATGCTGACTATAGTGGGGGGGGCGTCCTGGTCATATAATGATGCTGACTATAGAGGGGGGGCGTCCTGGTCATATAATGATGCTGACTATAGTGGGGGGGGCGTCCTGGTCATATAATGATGCTGACTATAGAGGGGGGGGCTTCCTGGTCATATAATGATGCTGACTATATTGGGGGGGGCTTCCTGGTCATATAATGATGCTGACTATAGAGGGGGGGGCGTCCTGGTCATATAATGATGCTGACTATAGTGGGGGGGCGTCCTGGTCATATAATTATGCTGACTATATTGGGGGGGGCGTCCTGGTCATATAATGATGCTGACTATAGTGGGGGGCATCCTGGTCATATAATGATGCTGACTATAGAGGGGGGGCGTCCTGGTCATATAATGATGCTGACTATAGAGGGGAGGGCGTCCTTTTCATATAATGATGCTGACTATAGAGGGGGGGCGTCCTGGTCATATAATGATGCTGATTATTGAGGGGGGGGCGTCCTGGTCATATAATGATGCTGACTATAGAGGGGGGGCGTCCTGTTCATATAATGAAGCTGACTATAGAGGGGGGGCGTCCTGGTCATATAATGATGCTGACTATAGAGGGGGGGCGTCCTGTTCATATAATGATGCTGACTATAGAGGGGAGGGGCGTCCTGTTCATATAATGATGCTGACTATAGAGGGGGGCGTCCTGGTCATATAATGATGCTGACTATAGAGGGGGGGGGCGTCCTGGTCATATAATGATGCTGACTATAGTGGGGGGGGCGTCCTGGTCATATAATGATGCTGACTATAGTGGGGGGGGGCGTCCTGGTCATATAATGATGCTGACTATAGAGGGGGGGGCGTCCTGTTCATATAATGATGCTGACTATAGAGGGGAGGGGCGTCCTGTTCATATAATGATGCTGACTATAGAGGGGGGGCGTCCTGGTCATATAATGATGCTGACTATAGAGGGGGGGCGTCCTGGTCATATAATGATGCTGACTATAGTGGGGGGGGCGTCCTGGTCATATAATGATGCTGACTATAGTGGGGGGGGCGTCCTGGTCATATAATGATGCTGACTATAGAGGGGGGGGGCGTCCTGGTCATATAATGATGCTGACTATAGAGGGGGGGCGTCCTGTTCATATAATGATGCTGACTATAGAGGGGGGGGCGTCCTTTTCATATAATGATGCTGACTATAGAGGGGGGGGCGTCCTGGTCATATAATGATGCTGATTATTGAGGGGGGGGGGCGTCCTGGTCATATAATGATGCTGACTATAGAGGGGGGGGCGTCCTGGTCATATAATGATGCTGATTATTGAGGGGGGGGCGTCCTGGTCATATAATGATGCTGACTATAGAGGGGGGGGGCGTCCTGGTCATATAATGATGCTGACTATAGAGGGGGGGGCGTCCTGGTCATATAATGATGCTGACTATAGAGGGGGGGCGTCCTGGTCATATAATGATGCTGACTATAGAGGGGGGGGCGTCCTGGTCATATAATGATGCTGACTATAGAGGGGGGGCGTCCTGGTCATACAATGATGCTGACTATAGAGGGGGGCGTCCTGGTCATATAATGATGCTGACTATAGTGGGGGAGGGGGCGTCCTGGTCATATAATGATGCTGACTATAGAGGGGGGGGCTTCCTGGTCATATAATGTTGCTGACTATAGAGGGGGGGAGCTTCCTGATCATATAATGATGCTGACTATAGAGGGGGGGGGCGTCCTGGTCATATAATGATGCTGACTATAGAGGGGGACTCACTCGTCACGTAAAGATCTCCAATAATCAGTTTTTAATTATGGGCCACAATAGTGTTCCGATATTGTCATTCCACAACAAAAGCTCTTTGTTCTTTCCATTTTTTCTGGCTGAAGTTGTGGAAACTAATCTCTATTGGAATTGTTGTCGAAAATGAAATTGGTTTACAGATGAAATTGCACTGTATTTGAATTTTAGGTTCTTAAAAATTTAAATAAATAAATAAATATATATATATATATATATATATATATATATATATATATATATATATATATATATATCCCCCCCACCTGGGAAATAGAAGTGGGAAATACAGTGAGAGGTATGAAAGCAGGCGGACTGTCCGCCTTGCTGACGCGATGTGTGGGTGTTGGCAGCTAAGCTAAGCTGGCTCCCTCTTGTCAGAGAGCTGTGAGTGTGTGAGAGGTTCTTCACATGTGTTTCACCATATATGGATGTCTATAGATGACTACTGTGTGGCATTTATATATACACACTCCCTGATGCTTCCACACATGTTGTTCTGTTTAAGGCTTTTTATTATTATTATACATATACACACATGTGCACATACACAAATGTATACACATGCATACATTTTCACACACATATATACTAAATTGTTTCCAATTATTTGGGGGTTTCTGTTCAGTATTTCATCTGGGAATTATGTACTGTGAGGCTGAGTTTTCTATCTAGTGAATCGCGGCTCTTGGGCCACCAGCTGTGGGAGCGGGGCGTCACCATCTTGGGTCACCAGCTGTGGGAGCGGGGCGTCACCATCTTGGGCCACCAGCTGTGGGAGCGGGGCGTCTCATCTTGGGCCACCAGCTGTGGGAGCGGGGCGTCACCATCTTGGGCCACCAGCTGTGGGAGCGGGGCGTCACCATCTTGGGCCACCAGCTGTGGGAGCGGGGCGTCTCATCTTGGGCCACCAGCTGTGGGAGCGGGGTGTCACCATCTTGGGCCACCAGCTGTG
This sequence comes from Procambarus clarkii, assembly GCF_040958095.1. Lineage (NCBI taxonomy): Eukaryota > Metazoa > Arthropoda > Malacostraca > Decapoda > Cambaridae > Procambarus > Procambarus clarkii. The sequence goes on along the minus strand of NC_091169.1, from coordinate 47,463,531 downwards.
GGAGCGGGGCGTCACCATCTTGGGCCACCAGCTGTGGGAGCGGGGTGTCACCATCTTGGGCCACCAGCTGTGGGAGCGGGGCGTCTCATCTTGGGCCACCAGCTGTGGGAGCGGGGTGTCACCATCTTGGGCCACCAGCTGTGGGAGCGGGGCGTCTCATCTTGGAGTAATCTTTGTAACATTGGGTCCTCTAACATTTCGATGGTGTTCCACACCCTGATGGCTTGGTGCTGCAGTCTGATGTTTAGTGGCTGTATGTTCAGGAAGGATCTTATGGAGCTCCTGGATTGTCTGATCATATGGTGGACGGTGTTTTGCTGCTCTCCTTAGCGCCTTATTTTGTACTGCTTGCAGTTTCTGCATGTTAGTTTTCTTTATGGTGTGTAGTGGTACTGGAGGATACTCTAGATGCGGCCAAACTAGAGCCTTATATAGGTGGATCTGAATATTCGTGCTGAGGCTTTGGAATTTCCTCAGTTTCCCCTAAGGCCGCTTTGGCTTTGTTTGGTCGGTTCTTTACGTGAATTTTTATCCCCGTTCTATTGATCAAGAGTTCCAGTATTCTGCCTACCTCCGCATATTGGATCGGGCGGTTGTCAAGGATAATATGGGTCTGGGTTTCTTTTTGCAATATGTATTCTCTGGAACTTTTGTACTGATTTTCCATTGTTTCTCAAAGTTGTTTATGGATTCTATTGCTGCCTTGGTCTTGTCGGCTAGTAGCGGCTTTGATGGTCCTGGTTGGCATATTATATGGGTGACATCGTCAGCGTATGTGATGTATTTTCCATGTTTGGGTTGGGGTAGGTCAGCTGTGTTACGGACCCGAGCCCCAGCGTCAGAGCACAAAGCAGTGACGACCACGCCATCTGTGGGTCAGCTCCCGAAACCCCCTCCAAATGGACGACGCCATCTAGCAAGGGCGGGATATACCGGCCACAGGGGCTGGTTTCCCGTCTTGATCAGCTCGTGACATAGCCGCTGTTGACCTCTGGTGAGGTGACGCTTAGACAGCAACGCCATCTATGGAGTGGATAGGTGGACGTTTGCGTCTAAGCCTGTAAGTGAGGTGCCCTAGAGTGTAACCAGTACTGATGACGTGTCTGATTACAGAGTCGACCTGGGACTGCTGAATCGAACGGTGGATCAGTCTACTCAAGGCAGCCATAGTATCTCCACGTGTTTGCTGCAGCAGCTGTGAGTCACCCCCCCCCCCACCCCCCCGGATGAACACTGTTGTGTTAGCCTGCCTGTGAGGTGGCAGAACCAGGAATTGTCATACCCGGGGCTTACTGGTGGAGAAGACTAGCCACTGGGGTGTTGTGGTGAGGAGAGTGATCACACGAGGCTCCTGCCTAGGGCTCACAACCCTAGTATCGGTCGTGGAGTGGCCTATGCAGCAGAGCTGATTGGAACCTGCCAGCTACAGGCTGGATTTGTGGTTGAAGGCCTCCACGACGGTGCACCCAGTGGGACTGTGATTTGGCTGGCCTGTGGCCAGGGTAGACTCGCCGAGGGAATCGAAGGATTCATCGCGAGGCCACAAGAAGAAAACCAGGGCTACTCGTCTTGAGCACCGTGGAACATTCCGCATCTTCAGAGGAAGACGATTCTGCGCATTGAATATTTATACCCCCCGTGTGACAGTATATATATTTATTTATTGGTGGTGGTAATTATATATTTAATTTAGTGTATTTGTATCCCTTCCCCTTTAATTTACTTGCGTTACGGAACACACCCCTTGAAAGCCACTACTAACTTGGGGCCAGATACCCAATCTCTAATAACATCAGAGAAAGAACCCAGTTGCGACCCAATAGGGCTGTAACAAGCTGTATATATGTTGAATAGAGTGGGGGAGAGCCAGCTTCCTTGTGGTACTCCACTTTTCAGTTATATTACGTCACCCAAGTAGCTGCCGATATTAAATAGCAGTAAATCTCTCAGGAAGCCCTAGTTCAGATATCTTATATGTTTGGCCTGTGTGCCATACTTTGCCGAAGGCTTTCGAAACGTCTCTAAGCACTATATTACACTGATCTTTTTTCGACACTGCGTTGGCTATATGCTCATAGATCAGGGCTATAGCTGTATGGGCCCCTCTGCGGTTTCTAAACCTGTGCTGCCTGGTGTTATACTTCCCTTCCTCTTCCATGTACTTCACAAGTCTGTGATTGATAACTTTTTCAAATATTTTGCCTGGTACTTCGAGGAGGGAAATTGGCCTGTAATTTTCAGTTTTGGTTGGGGGGTTTACCTGACTTGGGGATTAATCTTATTGTGGCATTCTTGAAGTATTTGGGGAATAGTCCAGATGCAATCACTGGTAGGTTGGATAATACCATCTTATTTATCTTTCTGTTGCCCGGCGCCTTTTTCTTGAAACCCATAATTGTTTTATGGACCTCTGCAATGGTCGTGTTTCATAAGGTGGCAGTCATCGCGGATGTTGTTAAGGTCTATTGTTTGCGTCGGGATTAGTGCTTCAGCTCTGTTATCGACTTGAGTTGTAATTTCCGTTTCATTACTGGGGCAAAAATTTAAATTTTCTTCCAGTTTATCCTGAATATTTTTTCCCAGAACTTCCTGAATTTCTCTTCTTGTTCCCTTCCATCTTCTGTAATTCTTGCTGATGTCATATGCTCCCTTCAAGAGTACATGCCCTCTCCTCGCCTCTGCAATAGGTGCTGGAGATTTGGGCATGGTAATTTTCGTACGGGACAGGACGGTACGGGAGCCGGTCGGCCGAGCGGACAGCACACTGGACTTGTGATCCTGTGGTCCCGGGTTCGATCCCGGGTGCCAGCGAGAAACAATGGGCAGAGTTTCTTTCACCCTATGCCCCTGTTACCTAGCAGTAAAATAGGTACCTGGGTGTTAGCCAGCTGTCACGGGCTGCTTCCTGGGGGGTGGAGGCCTGGTCGAGGACCGGGCCGCGGGGACACTAAAAAGCCCCGAAATCATCTCAAGATAACCTCAAGATTTGCCTTTAGGTGCCAAAGTGAGTGTCTTTATGGGGCATAAAAACACCAATTGTGGTGCCGCCCACCCTGCCTTCTCCCGTGCATGTGTGCACTACAAATTTGAGGAAGCCATCCTCAATTTGAAACATCGTGATTGATTATCTTTTTTTCCGAGGCGAGACGCCAGGTTCACCGTCTTCCCTCTTTCTCTGGCATGTATTTTACTCGTGTTCCGAGTTCCACTTCTCCTCGTCCTTTCCCGCATTCTTGGTTTCGCAACCGTTTCCGGTCCTTGGACCCCGACACCTCCACCACAACCTCAGCAGCTCCTTTGCATTCTGAGCCAGAGGGTCTTTCTCCTGGTTCTCCGTCTGGTGTTTTCTTCTTTCCTTCCCAGTTTTCTGTGTCTCCTGTGCCCTCTTTCCCTTCTCAAATCCAGTCCTTCGCCTCAGCCTGGACTGAGTTTTGGTTTTGTGTTTTGGTCGTCCTCACCACCTGGTTGTCCAGGCCATTGACCATCCTCATACCAGTATTCTTAATTTTGACAGCCCTTTCTTTTCCTGTCGAGACTGTCGAGGCTGTCACCTGGTACATTGCTGATGGTACGCCTGTCTCTCAACATCAGAAACGTAAGCCTGGCTCCTGTCCTTCTTCCTCTCCATCGGGTAAGAAAGCATTGCTGTCTTCCTCACCTTCCAACTCCGACATTCTCTCTTGGATGCTGCCCGTGATCCAGGGCACTCTCCTATTTCTGTCCCTCACCCCCCCCCCCCCAATTCCCTTGACCGCCCTCTCCGATGCCTCCTCCAGCTCCGAACTATGTCCTGTCCTCTGTCCACCTCCAGTTTGTCTTCCCGCTCCCTTGACTCCATTATGTACCCTAGCTTTGCCTATGCCCCGTCTCCCTGATTTCAGTGATCCTGATCTTTCATAGTCTTTGTTCTTCTTTGTTCCCTTGTTAATCTCTGTTGCTGTTCTCTCAATTTTGTCTATGTCTGTTCTTCAACGGAATATTCGTAGTTTTATGCCAACTTCCAGGAGCTCCAACTTCTAATTATGGAGTTTTTACCACTTTGTGTTGGTCTCCAGGAGCCAATGCTTGGCACGCATCGCTTCTGTGGTTATTCCTTTCTCTCTTGCCCTCCACTTCTGTTGGGGCCCATAACTTTACTGCTCTCTTAATCCGTCATGATATTCCCTTCGTCCCCCTACTGTTTCAGTCGTTCATTCAGTGTTCTGTGGCCTGTATCTTTGTGAATAAATAGTATACAGTCTGTTCCATTTATCTCCCCCCCCCCCCCGCTTTCCCTTCCTGATCTTAAACACCTGTTGGACTCCTTACCAGAGCCTGTGCTCCTTTTGGGTGATTTTAACTGTCGGAATACCCTCTAGGGTGATGTTCTGAGAAATACCCAGGGCTGCCTTCTCGAACCATTTGTCCTCTCTTTATCTCTGTCTCTGCTGAATTCTAGGGAACCCACTCTTGTTGACTCCTGCACTCACACCCCTTCCTGTCTTGATCTTCCTCTCTGCTCATCTTGTCTTTATTTAGACCTCTCATGGCTGGTTCTTGATGACCTCCATAACAGTGACCATTTCCCCATCCTTGTCACCTTCTCTTTTCACCCTCCCCCTCTCCTTCCCTAGGTGGCAGTTTGCCAAGGCTGACTAGAATCTATTCACCTTACACACTACTCTTTCCGACCTCTTTGATCTGCCTCTCCCCCAAGCCCTCCTACTTCATGACACAGTTTTTGATGTTGTCCTCTGCTCTGTTCTTCGCTCTACCTCCCAGGGCACACGGAAGATCTGGGGTTTCCTCCCTTCCCAGTCTGCCATGTCTCCTGTGTCTTCTTTCCCATCTTCCCCTGATCCTTCTTCATGCCCCTCCCCCCCCCCTGTCTCTTAGCCCTCCACACCGCCTATCTTTCTAGACTGTTCTCTATCATCCTCCCAGTAATCTTCATGTTGTTCGCTCCCTTTCTTCTTTTCCTGTTGAGACAATTGAGTTTGTCGCCCAGTACGTTGTTGCTGGCACACACCTCTCTCCTTCCTTCAAAGCGGTTAAGAAGGCATTTCTTCCCCCCCCCCCCCTTTGCTTCTGACTCTATCACTGTGTTCCCTCCCATTTTGGTGGTCAGGCCCCGTGTTCCAGCTATGGACGTTCCTTTGGCCCCCGATTCTCTCTAGGTTGCTGCCATTGCTGAGATGCGCTCCCCTTTTTCTGCCCCTCCTCCCCCTGCTGTCCTTGACTGCTCGTTATCTCCTACTCTGGACCCTGTCCGTCCGCCTCTGGTCTGTCCTCCCGCTCACTTAACTCCATCGTCCTTACTAAGTTTACCCCATGCCCCCTGACCCTAATTTCACTGACGCTGATCCTGATCCTGAGCTTCTTTAATATGCTGTGTTTTTCTTTGCCTTTGTTTCTTCATTGTTCTCTGTTGCTGTCCCTTCTCCTTTTGACAATGTCTATTCTTCAGTGGAATATCCATGGATTTTATGCCAACTTCCATGAACTCTGATTACACAGTTTTTGCCACTTTGTGTATGTCTCCAGGAAATATTCCCTTCATCCACTTACATTTTCAATCGCCTATCCAATGTTCTGCACCCCGTGTCTTTGTGAGTAAATTGTATCCAGTCTGATCGATTTATCTCCCTCCAAATGTCCCACATTCTCTTCCTGATCTTAAGCACCTCCTGGACTCCTTGCCAGAGCCTGTGCTCCTGTTGGGTGATTTCAACTGTCGTCATACACTCTGGGGTTATCTTGAGGTTATCTTGAGGTTATCTTGAGATGATTTCGGGGCTTTAGTGTCCCCGCGGCCCGGTCCTCGACCAGGCCTCCACCCCCAGGAAGCAGCCCGTGACAGCTGACTAACACCCAGGTACCTATTTTACTGCTAGGTAACAGGGACATTCAGGGTGAAAGAAACTTTGCCCATTTGTTTCTGCCTCGTGCGGGAATCGGACCCGCGCCACAGAATTACGAGTCCTGCGCACTATCCACCAGGCTACGAGGCCCCTACGAGGCCCCCGAGGGGTGATGTTCTGACAAACACCTGCCTGCTCGAACCGTTTGTCCTCTCTTCTTTCCTGCCTCTTCTGAATTCTGATGAACCCACTCATGTGGACTCTCGCACTCACACCCTTTCCTGCCTTGATCTTTCTCTCTGCTCGTCGTCTGTTTACTTTCATTTCATGTTCTTGATGACTTCCATAACAGTGACCATTTTCCCATCCTTGTTACTGTTTTCTCTTTTCACCCTTCCCTCTCCTTTCCTAGGTGGCAGTTTGCCAAGGCTGACTGGAATCTATTCACCCTCCGTGCTACTCTATCCGACTTCACTCTGCCTCTCCCCCGTGCCCTCCTCCTTTTTCATGACACGGTCTTCGACACTGCCCTCCACTCTATTCCTCACTCTGCCTCCCGGAGCATGCAAAGTGTGTTCCCTGGTGGAATGCAGACTTTGCTCAGGCTGTCCGCTGTAAGCATTCAGCCTGGAAGAAACATCGACCCCAGCAGATGGTTGATTTTTACATTTTGTTTCGGAAGGTGAGTGTGGTGGCTCATTGGACCATCTGTACAGCTAAACGTGAGACTTGGAAATCTTATGTCTCCACCATTACGTCCAATACTCCTCTGCCGCTGATCTAGAAGAAAATCCGCAAGACAGAGGATAAGTTTGTTCCAGATGTCTCGCCGGTTCTCACCTCTGTGGTACTCATGTAGCGGATCCAGTGATGGTCTCGACCGAACTAGGTTCCCAGTTTTCGGTTGTTAGCTCCGGTTCTCGCCTTTCTCAATCCTTCCTTCTACATAAGCCCGTTTTTTAATCTCATCCATTAGATTTCTGCACTCGTCTCCGACTTTCCTATAACAATCCCTTTTCTCTCTCTCCGAACTTGAGTCTGCCCTGGCCCTCTGAGGTTCTACAGCAGCAGGCTCAAATGACATTCATTATAAGATGCTTCGCCATCTCCCTCCATGCGTGTCTCAGTAGTTACCAAATCTGTATAACCATATCTGGGAGTCATCGTCAGTCCCCAAAGACTGGCTTTAGGTGGTGGTTCTTCCTATTTGGAAACCAGGGTCTCTAGGGACATCCCCTAACGACTTTTTTTTTACTTGGAAAAAGCATACGAGACCACCTGGAGATACCACATTCTGTCCCAACTCTGTTCTTTTGGCCTTTGTAGTAATCTCACCCTCTTCCTACAAAGCTTCCTCTCTACTCGTTCTTTTAGAGTGAGGCTTGGTACAGCTCTCTCTCTGCCTCTTTTTGGCAATACAAAGGTATCCCCAAGGTAGTGTTCTGAGCACTACTCTTTTTCCCTGGTTACCCTCAATGGTCTTCTTTCCTTCCTTCCTTCCCTCTGGCATCTTCTCAGCACTCTATGTTGATGATCTTACCCTTTGCTGTTGGGGTGATGACTCACATTTCCTTCAACGACGGCTTCAACTTGCAATTGATGTCGTGTCGTCCTGGGCCACCGATCATGGCTTCAAGTTCTCTGTAACCAAGACTTGTGCTATGACTTTTACCGTGAAGCAGATCATTCTCCGTCCCTCTTTGTCGCTTTATGGTCATCCCCTTGTGTACAAAGATTCTGCTAAGCTTTTAGGGTTAATTTTTGCTACTTGTTTGTCTTGGTCGCCCCATATCTTTTACCTCCGAGTTGAATGCTTTAAGGTCCTTAACCTCCTTAAGGTTTTGTCCCATACTTTTTGGGGAGCACATAAGTGCACACTCCTCTTTACATTCCTCTCTCGTACTATCTAAACTCGATTATGGTTGCCCTGCTTACTCATCTGCTTTTCCTTCTACTCTTCGCCGTTTTGATGCTCTGCACCATATTGGGTTGCACCTTAGCTCTGGTGCCTTTCGTTCGACTTGCGCCCACAGTCTGCATGTTGAAACCGGAGTCCTGTCTCTCCAGGACTGTTGTGATTGCTACTGTCTTCGCTACCTTGCGCGGTCCTTACAACACCCTCACTCTCGCCTATGTCGTGCTTTGATTTTTACCCCTCCTGTGTTTCCTGTTCCCCTTTACCACTTCCCTCTTTCTGTCTGGTTGTCTCGCCTACAAAATTCTCTTTCGGTTAGTGTTACCAATATTTCTGCCTGCGTTGTTCCATTCTTGCCCCCCGTGGAAGGTCCCCATTCCTAAATTTTGTAAAATCCTGACCCATGTAACTAAAACGTTTACCTATTATACAGTTCTGAAACGCCTTTTCCTTGAACACTTTTCTTCACACTCCTCCTCCATTTCCATCTTCATCGATGGGTCTAAGTCCGCAAACGGTGTAGGCTACTCTGTTGTTCTCCTGACCACACCTACATGTGTCACCAGCCTCTAGAGACTAGCACCTTCACTCCAGAACTGTATGCTATTCTCTAAGCTCTTCATCAACTGCTTTCTTGCTGTCAATCCTCATTTTTCGTTGTAGTTGACTCTTGCAATGCCCTCATAGCTCTGGAGTCATTTAATCCAGTCCATCCAGTGATAGTCGAGATTGCTATTACCTGCATTGCCTGTTTTTTTTTTTTCTCCAGTACATTTAAAACAGTAGAATTTTGCTGGGTTCCCAGCCGTATTGGTGTCTCTTTAAATGAGCGTATGGACACTGCCGCTAAGGAAGCTATCTGATCTTCTCTCATCTCCCATAAAGATATTCCTTATTCCTACTTTTACTCAGTTATTCACTCCCCATCCTTGCTTGTTGGCAGGGTTGTTGGTCTCCTGTTACTGGTAACAAATTGTGCACTCTTAAGAGTATTGTGTCCCCGGGGCCTTCCTCCTGCCACTCTAACCAGTGGTGGGAAACGGTTCTGACGAGGTTACGTATTGGCCATACACGTTTAACTCACGGGCACTTAATGGAGCGTCGCCCTGCTCCTTATTGTCCAAACTGCATTGTTCCTCTTACGGTCGTTCATATCCTTGTTGAATATACTGACTTCCAGGACGAACGTGTGTCTTATGCGTTTCCGTTCTCATATTTGCATCCCTCATGATATTTAGCGCCCTGTGATTATTCCACACATTTGATGGTGCTACATAGCCTTCCCGACTTGGTGCCTTCTTTTGATAATTACTTACTAACTCGTCCTAGAGTTACGAGAGATGGGGTATGAAGAGCGACTGAAGGAACTGAACCTGACGATACTAGAAAAAAGGAGGGATCTGATAGGAACGTATAAAATACTCAGGGGGATTGACAGAGTGGAAATAGACGAAATGTTCACACGGAACAGAACAGAACGAGGGGACATGAGTGGAAGCTAGAAACTCAGATGAGTCACAGAGATGTTAGGAAGTTTTCCTTTAGCGTGAGAGTAGTGGAAAAATGGAATGCACTTTAGGAACAAGTTGTGGAAGCAAACTCTATTCATAATTTTAAAACTAGGTGTGATAGGGAAATGGGACAGGAGTCATTGCTATAAACAACCGATGGCTAGAGAGGCGGGATCGAAGAGTCAATGCTCGATCCTGCAGGCACAAATAGGTGAGTACACACACACACACACACACACACACACACACACACACACACACACACACACACACACGGTGTACGTGCAGTGTTGTACTCAGATCCGTGAAGAAGCGTCTTGCCAACTACGATGCAGTAGAAGGAGTTGTATTTTCAGCGATGGTTTCTGGTGACTGTGTGGGTAGTAATGGGGGGGGGGGGGGGTCGCGCGCACGCGCGTGTGTGTGTACTCACCTAGTTGTACTCGCCTAGTTGTGCTTGCAGGGGTTAATCTATGGTTCTTTGGGCCTGCCTCACAACTGTCAACCAAGTTTTTCTTCTACTTCCCAGGCAGCTCCCAGAGATCATCACTATAGGGGAGTACTCCCTTCACTTCCTTCATTCACCTTGAGGGCGGTGATTAAGGCAGCGTCTGGGATCCTCTCGGACGTAGGTTCAAACCCTCGTCACGGCCCTTGGGGATTTTGTTCATTTAATGCATCAAACTATTGTGATTTGTGTGGCGGGGGAGGCCCGCTTGTGGCCTCAAGGTTCACCAACAACACAACACTCTTAATGGCCGTGCTCTTGTTTACACAGTGGCTGTGCTCTTGTTTACACAGTGGCTGTGCTCTTGTTTACATAGTGGCTGTGCTCTTGTTTACACAGTGACTGTGCTCTTGTTTACACAGTGGCTGTGCTCTTGTTTACACAGTGGCTGTGCTCTTGTTTACATAGTGGCTGTGCTCTTGTTTACACAGTGACTGTGCTCTTGTTTACACAGTGGCTGTGCTCTTGTTTACATAGTGGCTGTGCTCTTGTTTACACAGTGACTGTGCTCTTGTTTACATAGTGGCTGTGCTCTTGTTTACACAGTGGCCGTGCTCTTGTTTACACAGTGACTGTGCTCTTGTTTACACAGTGGCTGTGCTCTTGTTTACACAGTGGCTGTGCTCTTGTTTACACAGTGGCTGTGCTCTTGTTTACACAGTGGCTGTGCTCTTGTTTACACAGTGGCTGTGCTCTTGTTTACACAGTGGCCGTGCTCTTGTTTACACAGTGGCCGTGCTCTTGTTTACACAGTGGCTGTGCTCTTGTTTACACAGTGGCTGTGCTCTTGTTTACACAGTGGCCGTGCTCTTGTTTACACAGTGGCCGTGCTCTTGTTTACACAGTGGCCGTGTTCTTGTTTACACAGTGGCCGTGCTCTTGTTTACACAGTGGCCGTGTTCTTGTTTACACAGTGGCCGTGCTCTTGTTTACACAGTGGCCGTGCTCTTGTTTACACAGTGGCCGTGCTCTTGTTTACACAGTGGCCGTGCTCTTGTTTACATAGTGGCCGTGCTCTTGTTTACACAGTGGCCGTGCTCTTGTTTACACAGTGGCCGTGCTCTTGTTTGCACAGTGGCCGTGCTCTTGTTTACACAGTGGCCGTGCTCTTGTTTACACAGTGGCTGTGCTCTTGTTTACACAGTGGCTGTGCTCTTGTTTACACAGTGGCCGTGCTCTTGTTTACACAGTGGCCGTGCTCTTGTTTACACAGTGGCCGTGCTCTTGTTTGCACAGTGGCCGTGCTCTTGTTTACACAGTGGCCGTGCTCTTGTTTACACAGTGGCCGTGCTCTTGTTTACACAGTGGCCGCCTCCTCCCTCTCCCTCTGCGCTGGACACGTCCAAAAACGGTCCCTTTTCTGGGTTATTTAGAAGTGGCATATTTAGTATATTTGACTACTGATTATTATTGAATATATGTTAAATAATAAATTGATTATTGTGTAACTGGTTCTGAGACTGAGAGATGTTGAGTGTAACATTAGTGAAGTAAATGTTGATATTACCATTCTCTGTAATCTTTTTATGACTGACTAATGTATTTATTGGCGACTTGAACTAATGCAAATTAACAGCATTTTATGGCTGTTATATTAGAGTTTTTGTATTTGATGTGAGGTTTTCCCCACAGGTTCCCTTATACACGCTTCTCCCTGAATTAAGGTGACTTATTTCTTGGAGAAAAAGGGGGGGGGGGACATAGGAGATAGCAGAGTTAAAAAGGTGGGACATATCCCACCTTTTGGGACATTTAGGCAGTATTTAGTGGGGCACTACTCAATGGGGGGGGGGGGGAGGAGGGAGAAAGCATTTCTACAGTGTTGAGGCAGTTATTAGTAGTGAGGGTCGGGATAATCACTTTAGACTTCAAGCAATTGGAGAGGAGCCCTGGAGCTGAGGCACGGCCCTGCAAACTCCATTAGGAATGAACACAAAGGCAAGAACAAACTCGCGTGCAAGAGCGCGCGCACACACATACACACACACAGAGAAGGAAAAAGACTTGGGGGTTGATATCTCGCCAGACCTGTCTCCTGCAGCACATATCAAGAGGATAACATCAGCGGCATATGCCAGGCTGGCCAACATACGAATGGCATTCAGAAACTTGTGTAAAGAATCATTCAGAACTTTGTATACCACATATGTCAGGCCAATCCTGGAGTATGCAGCCCCAGCATGGAGTCCATATCTAGTCAAGCATGAGACTAAACTGGAAAAGGTTCAAAGGTTTGCCACCAGACTAGTACCCGAGCTGAGAGGTATGAGCTACAAGGAGAGACGACGGAATTAAACCTCACTTCGCTGGAAGACAGAAGAGTTAGGGGGGGAAATGATCACCACAAGTGTAGATATGAGAGAGCCCAATAGGCTCAGGAATCTGTACACCTGTTGATTGACGGTTGAGAGGCGAGACCAAAGAGCCAGAGCTCAACCCCCGCAAACACAACTAGGTGAGTAAAACTAGGTGAGTACACACACACACACACACACACACACACACACACACACACACACACACACACACACGTAATTACCGTTACTGGTGAAATATTCAGAATATAAATTCCCAAAACTTGATCGTATTACCTTTGGGAGATAATGTTCCATTAAATTGGCTAACGGCGATAACATCAGATGTATAATAACAGAAGTTTTCATAATTTATGAGGAGGAGGAGGAAGAGGAGGAGGGAAAGGAGGAAACGTGAAAAGGGAACAGAGAGAGAGAGGGAGGAGGAGGTGGCTGAGGGGAGGCCAGCCGGATATCACTTCAGGGCTTGACAGTTCGGTCTGGATCAGTACACCCGCCGCCAGTCATCTCTTGGCCCCACTGCCTGCCGCCAGTCCCCAGCTTGGGGTACTGGTGCCCCACTGCCTGCCACCAGTCCCCAGGTTGGGGTACTGGTGCCCCACTGCCTGCCACCAGTCCCCAGGTTGGGGTACTGGTGCCCCACTGCCCGCCACCAGTCCCCAGGTTGGGGTACTGGTGCCCCAATGCCCGCCACCAGTCCCCAGCTTGGGGTACTGGTGCCCCACTGCCTGCCACCAGTCCCCAGGTTGGGGTACTGGTGCCCCACTGCCTGCCACCAGTCCCCAGCATGGGGTACTGGTGCCCCACTGCCCGCCACCAGTCCCCAGGTTGGGGTACTGGTGCCCCACTGCCCGCCACCAGTCCCCAGGTTGGGGTACTGGTGCCCCAATGCCCGCCACCAGTCCCCAGCTTGGGGTACTGGTACCCCACTGCCTGCCACCAGTCCCCAGGTTGGGGTACTGGTGCCCCACTGCCTGCCACCAGTCCCCAGGTTGGGGTACTGGTGCCCCACTGCCTGCCACCAGTCCCCAGGTTGGGGTACTGGTGCCCCACTGCCTGCCACCAGTCTCCAGGTTGGGGTACTGGTGCCCCACTGCCTGCCGCCAGTCCCCAGGTTGGGGTACTGGTGCCCCACTGCCCGCCACCAGTCTCCAGGTTGGGGTACTGGTGCCCCACTGCCTGCCGCCAGTCCCCAGGTTGGGGTACTGGTGCCCCACTGCCTGCCACCAGTCCCCAGCTTGGGGTACTGGTGCCCCACTACCTATACCACCAGTGCCCAGGTTGGGGTACTGGTGCCCCACTGCCTGCCACCAGTCCCCAGCTTGGGGTACTGGTGCCCCACTGCCTGCCGTCAGTCCCCAGGTTGGGGTACTGGTGCCCCACTGCCTGCCGCCAGTCCCCAGGTTGGGGTACTGGTGCCCCACTGCCTGCCACCAGTCCCCAGCTTGGGGTACTGGTGCCCCACTACCTATACCACCAGTGCCCAGGTTGGGGTACTGGTGCCCCACTGCCTGCCACCAGTCCCCAGCTTGGGGTACTGGTGCCCCACTACCTTTACCACCAGTGCCCAGGTTGGGGTACTGGTGCCCCACTGCCTGCCACCAGTCCCCAGCTTGGGGTACTGGTGCCCCACTACCTATACCACCAGTGCCCAGGTTGGGGTACTGGTGCCCCACTGCCTGCCACCAGTCTCCAGGTTGGGGTACTGGTGCCCCACTACCTGCCACCAGTGCCCAGGTTGGGGTACTGGTGCCCCACTGCCTGCCACCAGTCTCCAGGTTGGGGTACTGGTGCCCCACTGCCAGCCACCAGTCCCCAGGTTGGGGTACTGGTGCCCCACTGCCTGCCACCAGTCTCCAGGTTGGGGTACTGGTGCCCCACTGCCTGCCACCAGTCCCCAGGTTGGGGTACTGGTGCCCCACTACCTGCCACCAGTGCCCAGGTTGGGGTACTGGTGCCCCACTGCCTGCCACCAGTCCCCAGGTTGGGGTACTGGTGCCCCACTACCTGCCACCAGTCCCCAGGTTGGGGTACTGGTGCCCCACTGCCTGCCACCAGTCCCCAGGTTGGGGTACTGGTGCCCCACTACCTGTACCACCAGTCCCCAGGTTGGGGTACTGGTGTCCCCCACCAGTACCCCAGGTTGGGGTACTGGTGCCCCACTACCTGTACCACCAGTCCCCAGGTTGGGGTACTGGTGCCCCACTACCTGCCACCAGTCCCCAGGTTGGGGTACTGGTGCCCCACTGCCTGCCACCAGTCCCCAGGTTGGGGTACTGGTGCCCCACTACCTGTACCACCAGTCCCCAGGGTGTGGGGATAGAGACGTTCCACTGCTCAGTGCGCTCCGTTGCCTGTCCTCCCCAGTCACTCCGTGCCAGGTTTTACATTCAACCTTCAAGTTTATACTCTTATGGTATATGTAAATCAAGAGTTATTTACAAACAGGCAGCCTTACCTCCGGCAGCCCGCGCCTGCACACACACACAGCCCGGCATCAGCCACACTACAGTATGTGCCATACTTGTCACCTCCATCTCGCTGCCTACCTAACATGGCGACACCCAAAAAACTCATTTTCCCTTGGCGGCAGCGAACTCGCTCGCTCCGCACAATACGTCAGACTCTAATATAGCGAGGACGACATCGCTGCCTGCGGCTATAAAAGACGGGAGCTCTTTTTTATTGAATAAAAATCAGGAACAGGAAGATAGCCACGGCCACGCCTGTGACAAAAACAGAAGTGGAGAGGGAGAGAGAGGGAGAGGGAGAGAGAGGGAGAGGGAGAGAGAGGGAGAGGGAGAGAGCGGGGGAGAGAGAGAGAGAGAGAGGGAGAGCGGGAGTGGGAACGTTGAACCTCTGATCAGTACCCCTTCGTTCAGCAGCGGCCTCTCGGTAGGGAGTGACTCAGATCTCCCGCCTTTCTTGCAGGGGCTCTTGACGTCATGCTACGTCACGCCCGGGGCGCGACTCCATTGGTCAACCTGACCAAGCCCCCGCCGCCGACCAATCATGCCACACCTGACGCTGTACCCAGCATGCACTGGGGGTCCGCCTGCAGCGTGAAAGCTCTCCTGTCTCGCCAGCTGCACCACCATTTTTGATGATGGAGTCGTCTACTGGCTTCAGCTCGAATAAACTTGAAATCTAAATTTCTTCTAACTGCACCATCTTGCTTCCCTTAAAGTGTTATAAAATCAACTAAAACGTCTTTTAGATATTTAGAGATAGAGAAATATGACTCTTATAAGCGAGAACAGGGGAATATAAGCTGAACTCCATAACAAGGGCCTCGTGCAGCTACACTAAATGGTACAGCTACTCTGACTGGTACAGCTATTCTGGCTGGTACAGCTAACGTGAAGGGTACAGCTACACTCACTGGTACAGCTAACGTGAAGGGTACAGCTACAGTGGTACAGCTCCTCTGATACAGCTAATGTGAAAGGTACAGCTACATTGACTGGTACAGCTACTCGGGTACTGCTAGAGTGACTGGTACAGCGACAGTGACTGCTTCAGCTGTAGTGCCTGGTACAGCTAATGGACTGATAGTGATGCATCTATAGTGACCTATACAGTTACAGTGACTGGTACAGCTGAATGACCGGTACAGCTACAGAAATTGTATTTCTATAAGTATTGATATAGAAATATTATCATTTACAGGGGAAAGATACAGATACAGGAGCAAATAAAGATACAGGAATAGATAGCGACAGGCACAGATACAGAGGCACAGATACAAGGACAGTCATACTCCTGCTACAGCTGTATTATACAGACAACCTTGGATTAACCCACACGCAGACATTATAAAATTATATTGAAAACTTCTCAAGATGTCCCCCCCCCCTTCTCACTATTCTAGAGGGGGGGTAGGGGGTAGTGGCAGGTGCCCCAAGATGAAGTAGGCACCCCCTTTGGCATTCGTGACGTCACAAGCCCCCCCCCCCTCCCCTGGATCTCTCATTGGCCAAGATATTACTAGATAAAATTCGTTTACAAAAACTTACAGATCCTCTCTAAGTTAAGACTGCTCTCTGATCTCTTGTATATCTTATAATTGAATTATCACTACTAATAATATCTTTATTAATAATAATAATAATAATATTATTATTTTTATTATTATTATGATGCAGGAGCAGGCTCTGCTCGGCCATGAGGTCCTCTTGAGGTCCAGCGCGAACTTAGCAACAGTCTTCTTCTCAAATTGGAGAATTCTGGCGCCCAATTACATATGAGAATATTGAATTTGTGTCTGAAACAACATTCTAAATCGAGTTTCAAGTTTCTTCGCGAGGCCGGGAGCATTGTTGCAAGTTGGTTCACGAGGCCCGGGAGCATTGTTGCACGTTGGTTCATGAGGCCGGGAGCATTGTTGCAAGTTGGTTCACGAGGCCAGGAGCATTGTTGCAAGTTGGTTCACGAGGCCGGGAGCATTGTTGCAAGTTGGTTCACGAGGCCCGTTAGCATTGTTGCAAGTTGGTTCATGAGGCCAGGAGCATTGGTGCAAGTTGGTTCATGAGGCCGGGAGCATTGTTGCAAGTTGGTTCACGAGGCCCGTTAGCATTGTTGCAAGTTGGTTCATGAGGCCAGGAGCATTGTTGCAAGTTGGTTCATGAGGCCGGGAGCATTGTTGCAAGTTGGTTTATGAGGCCCGGGAGCATTGTTGCAAGTTGGTTCACGAGGCCCGGGAGCATTGTTGCAAGTTGGTTCATGAGGCCGGGAGCATTGTTGCAAGTTGGTTCACGAGGCCCGTTAGCATTGTTGCAAGTTGGTTCATGAGGCCAGGAGCATTGTTGCAAGTTGGTTCATGAGGCCGGGAGCATTGTTGCAAGTTGGTTTATGAGGCCCGGGAGCATTGTTGCAAGTTGGTTCACGAGGCCCGGGAGCATTGTTGCAAGTTGGTTCATGAGGCCGGGAGCATTGTTGCAAGTTGGTTCATGAGGCCGGGAGCATTGTTGCAAGTTGGTTTATGAGGCCGGGAGCATTGTTGCAAGTTGGTTCACGAGGCCCGGGAGCATTGTTGCAAGTTGGTTCATGATGCCGGGAGCATTGTTGCAAGTTGGTTCATGAGGCCGGGAGCATTGTTGCACGTTGGTTCATGAGGCCAGGAGCATTGTTGCACGTTGGTTCATGTGGCCGGGAGCATTGTTGCAAGTTGGTTCATGTGGCCGGGAGCATTGTTGTAAGTTGGTTCATGAGGCCGGGAGCATTGTTGCACGTTGGTTCATGTGGCCGGGAGCATTGTTGCACGTTGGTTCACGAGGCCGGGAGCATTGTTGCAAGTTGGTTCATGAGGCCGGGAGCATTGTTGCACGTTGGTTCATGAAGCCGGGAGCATTGTTGCAAGTTGGTTCATGTGGCCGGGAGCATTGTTGCAAGTTGGTTCATGAGGCCGGGAGCATTGTTGCAAGTTGGTTCATGTGGCCGGGAGCATTGTTGCACGTTGGTTCATGAGGCCGGGAGCATTGTTGCAAGTTGGTTCATGTGGCCGGGAGCATTGTTGCACGTTGGTTCATGAAGCCGGGAGCATTGTTGCAAGTTGGTTCATGAGGCCGGGAGCATTGTTGCACGTTGGTTCATGAGGCCGGGAGCATTGTTGCACGTTGGTTCATGAGGCCGGGAGCATTGTTGCACGTTGGTTCATGAGGCCGGGAGCATTGTTGCACGTTGGTTCATGAGGCCGGGAGCATTGTTGCAAGTTGGTTCATGAGGCCGGGAGCATTGTTGCAAGTTGTTTCATGAGGCCGGGAGCATTGTTGCACGTTGGTTCATGAGGCCGGGAGCATTGTTGCACGTTGGTTCATGTGGCCGGGAGCATTGTTGCAAGTTGGTTCATGTGGCCGGGAGCATTGTTGTAAGTTGGTTCATGAGGCCGGGAGCATTGTTGCACGTTGGTTCATGAGGCCGGGAGCATTGTTGCAAGTTGGTTCACAAGGCCGGGAGCATTGTTGCAAGTTGGTTCACGAGGCCGGGAGCATTGTTGCAAGTTGGTTCATGAGGCCGGGAGCATTGTTGCAAGTTGGTTCATGAGGCCGGGAGCATTGTTGCAAGTTGGTTCATGTGGCCGGGAGCATTGTTGCACGTTGGTTCATGTGGCCGGGAGCATTGTTGCAAGTTGGTTCATGTGGCCGGGAGCATTGTTGTAAGTTGGTTCATGAGGCCGGGAGCATTGTTGCACGTTGGTTCATGTGGCCGGGAGCATTGTTGTAAGTTGGTTCATGAGGCCGGGAGCATTGTTGCACGTTGGTTCATGAGGCCGGGAGCATTGTTGCAAGTATGTTCATGAGGCCGGGAGCATTGTTGCACGTTGGTTCATGAGGCCGGGAGCATTGTTGCAAGTTGGTTCATGTGGCCGGGAGCATTGTTGCACGTTGGTTCACGAGGCCCGGGAGCATTGTTGCAAGTTGGTTCACGAGGCCGGGAGCATTGTTGCACGTTGGTTCATGAAGCCGGGAGAACTGTTGCACGTTGGTTTATGAGGCCGGGAGCATTGTTGCACGTTGGTTCATGAAGCCGGGAGCACTGTTGCAAGTTGGTTCACGAGGCCGGGAGCATTGTTGCACGTTGGTTCACGAGGCCGGGAGCATTGTTGCACGTTGGTTCACGAGGCCGGGAGGACGAAGGGACGGGAGAGGGATGAATGGTGGAGGATGGCGGGACAGGGGAGGGTTACCGTGCCCGGGGACAGCCAGTAGTTTATAGAAAGCTGTGGCAGAGTAAAGGGTATCAAGCAGTCACAGTCAGGTGATGTGGAGAGCACAGTAGTGGAGAAAGACCTGGGGCCAGATTCACGAAGCAGTTACGCAAGTACTTACGAACGTGTACATCTTTCCTCAATCTTTAACGGCTGTGGTTACATTTATAAAACAGTTTACAAGCATGGAAACTTGCCAATCAACTGTAGTTATTGTTATAAACAGCCTACTGGTGCTTCGGAGCTCATTAACTGTTTATTAATGGTAAACAAAGTCGCCAAAGATTGACAAAAGATGTACAGGTTCGTAAGTGCTTGCGTAACTGCTTCGTTAATCCGGCCCCTGGTCACAAAGGTGGTGAGAGTGTACATGTTGTCAATCAACAGCCTCGCGTATATGGACCCTTCATACAGACAATGGGTAACTGGACATGTAAAATGGAAAAGTTTCCTCTAAAATTGGCATCGTATAGAACATATACCAATTAAGTAATATGTATTAACACAACATTTGAAATGTAACAGTTGGGCAAATTCTGCTAACTTGTAGGCGGTGTTTGTCACTGGACATAACAAGAGCATGTATGAAGCTTCTATGAATTGATGAAGTTCACTCAAGTATCTTGAATTCACCGGAATTCACTTGCTAGAGAATGTGGGGAGCTAACTGAGCATGCAGAAGCAGAGAACGACACGCTGGTCGCTCTCTCACACGACACGCCAACCTGCATGTTGAAATCACGGTAATGTTATGTATCTATGAGTTAATATTTAGGCCATGCGGTGGCATCGAACTCTCGTCCCTAGACTCCCCTGACACCCAGAGAGGTGACAACTTGTTATGCTGATCTTCTGAGATATATATATATATATATATATATATATATATATATATATATATATATATATATATATATATATATATATATATATATATATACATATATATGGAAGACAGAATAGGTGACATCGATGCCCACGATGCTTTTTATCTCCTCACCAAATGCCTATCCCTTCCAAGGCTAACCTACTTTCTGAGGTGCGCCCCACCTTACGACAGCCGAAAGCTTGAAGAGTATGACCTCCTACTGAAGACCATGCTGGAAAAAGTTGTTAACCTCTCCCTCAACGAATGCCAGTGGAAACAAGCCACTCTTCCTGTCAGGCTCGGCGGCTTGGGTGTCCGCACCGCCACCCAAATTGCTGTCCCAGCCTTCCTGTCTTCCTTCTCAGCATCAGATGACCTGGTTAAGGAAATTCTACCTGACACCCTGAGTGATGTAGCAGGGATACAGGACCCCCACTACATGGAATGCGACACGAAATGGGGTGTCATGGCAGACCCAGCACTCAGACCAGCCATGCCGAAAGTCAAGAAACAATCCAGCTGGGACAGCCCCATTGTAGACAAAGAAGCCACAGCTTTGCTGGAGGCAGCAACAACCCCCAGTGATCGTGCACGCCTCACACCTGTGCAGGCTCCCCATGCAGGGAACTTCCTTTTGGCAGTCCCTATGTCTGCGACAGGCACACGTCTTGATCCGCAGGAGCTCCGTATTGCAGTCGCTCTCCGTCTTGCTGCCCCTATCCACACTGTTCATAGGTGTATTTGTGGCGAGGCAGATGCTGACGAATATGGATTGCATGGCCTGCACTGTGGAAAATCTGGTGGTTGGCACACTAGACACGACGAAGTCAATGACATCATTAAAAGAAGCCTTGCCTCTGCTCAGTGTCCAGTGGAGAGAGAGCCCCGCAACCTACTGAACCGTGACTCTGTTAGCTTGGCCGGCCGACCAGACGTAATCACACTGCGACCGTGGAAGGGTGGCAGACAGTTGACATGGGACTATACTTGTGTATCCACCCTGGCAACCACATACATCAACCTCTCTGCCGGCACAGCAGGAGCCGCGGCGACACGCAGAGAAAGAGACAAGTCAGCCAAGTACAGGCAATTAGATCATCGGTACAACTTCGTTCCAATAGGGTCTGAGACCCTAGGCCCATGGGGAGAGAGTGCAGGAAGGTTTCTTAAGGATCTTGGTTCCAAGCTCATTGACACCACAAGAGACCCTAGAGCAGCAAGTTTTCTCTTTCAGCGCCTCAGTGTCGCGATCCAGAGGGGGAATGCTCGCTGCATCCTCGGTTCCTGCCCGGCGTCGGAGGAGTTCGAGGAAATCTACAGCCTCTAGGAAGCGAAATTTTTTTTGTGTCCTCTTAATGTTAATTTTGTGTATAAAATCAGATATGTAACTGTATAACCTTGCATAATAAAGTGTACACCATAAAAAAGGGGGGTGGTAGGAGAAGCGAACACTCTTATATATTCAGAGTTAAATGGCAAGTTTTTCCCTGAATGCTCTGTGTTCCCTTCTCTGAGGCTGTGGGTCCCTATAATTGCACCAGAGGTGGTACCCCCCTATATATATATATATATATATATATATATATATATATATATATATATATATATATATATATATATATATATATATATATATATTTTGGTAGCAGTCTTTCCTGTAGACATATATTATTAAATATGACCGAAAAAGTAAGATTAATAATTCTAACACGAATTTTCTCAATCTTTCGTACATTACGCTTCACTGTTGGAGGTAAATCAAAAATCACTTCTCCAAAATTCATTTTTATTTCTAGTCTGACGCGACACGGGCGCGTTTCGTAAAACTTATTACATTTTCAAAGACTTCACAAATACACAACTGATTAGAACTTACGTCTCTCTGATATTATATCTACATTTGAGTGAGGTGGGAAGGGTGATGTGGCATTAACACAAGACAGAACACTAGGGGATATTAATAGGGTATTAAAAGTATCAACACAAGACAGAACAGAAACAATGGGTATTGAATAGAAGTGTTTGTAGAAAGCCTATTGGTCCATATTTCTTGATGCTTCTATATTGGAGCGGAGTCTTGAGGTGGGTAGAATATAGTTGTGCAATAATTGGCTGTTGATTGCTGGTGTTGACTTCTTGATGTGTAGTGCCTCGCAAACGTCAAGCCGCCTGCTATCGCTGTATCTATCGATGATTTCTGTGTTGTTTACTAGGATTTCTCTGGCGATGGTTTGGTTATGGGAAGAGATTATATGTTCCTATATGTTCCTATTATATGTTCCTATTATATGTTCCTATATGAGATTATATGTTCTGTTCTATGTAAATTCGTGTTAGAATTATTAATCTTACTTTTTCGGTCATATTTAATAATATATATATATATATATATATATATATATATATATATATATATATATATATATATATATATATATATATATTGTGACGGTAAAGCGTTGGTGTTCGGCTGTTTCAAAAGCTAGGGGCAGGGCCTCGTCACATAATCAAAAAAAAAGAGAGAAAAGTTGGTCCTTTCGTCTGTGGTAAGGTAATGGGAAGACACACAAAACACAAGTATATAAACAATGAAATTTTAATTACTCTAGAAAAACAAGACATGAATAAAGGCAATCTCATAAAAATATGCAGGATAAGTCAACAAACAAAATAACATGAATAATCACTGGCAAATGAAAAGTTACGCTAAGACAAGTAAGTTACAGTGATAGCAAATTAAATATAAGTGCTGTAATATTGGCTTCGAGCTGCCACCTCCCTTAGCACACGAAAGCCAAGGCTTAGTCTACCAGCGAGAGATGTCAACTGCATGGAGCACTGAGATATTCTGACGAGACTGGCGCACTGCAGCCCAGACGACGTCGACTTGTGGTGGTGGCGGAGGGCTGGGGCGACGAGACACCAGCCAATCAGCAACTGGCAGGCAGAGGATGAGCAGTTAGCTGGTTACGGTGGCTGTAGCAGGTGTTGGGGTACGATTTGCTCTCTGGGCAAAACGTTTAGCGATACTTGGTGAACGTATCTTGTATTTTGACGTAATTATGTAGGGAAGAGCAGGCTCAATCTCTCTTGAAAGAGATTATCGTCACAATATATATATATATATATATATATATATATATATATATATATATATATATATATATATATATATATATATATATATATATATATATAATGTATATATATATATATATATATATATATATATATATATATATATATATATGTCGTACCTAGTAGCCAGAACTCACTTTTTGGCCTACTATGCATGGCCCGATTTGCCTAATAAGCCAAGTTTTCCTGAATTAATATATTTTTTCCAATTTTTTTCTTATGAAATGATAAAGCTACCCATTTCATTATGTATGAGGTCAATTTAAATTATTGGAGTTAAAATTAACGTAGATATATGACCGAACCTAACCAACCCTACCTAACCTAACCTATCTTTATAGGTTAGGTTTGGTTAGGTAGCCGAAAAAGTTAGGTTAGGTTAGGTTAGGTAGTCGAAAACCAATTAATTCATGAAAACTTGGCTTATTAGGCAAATCGGGCCTTGCATAGTAGGCTGAGAAGTGCGTTCTGGCTACTAGGTACGACATATATATATATATATATATATATATATATATATATATATATATATATATATATATATATATCAGTTGCTTGTTCAACCCATCTGAACGGAGTGAGGGAGGGAACTATGAGGAGAAAGCGCCAAGCCATTACGACTACATAGCCCTTGGAGGGGGTCAGGATAAGGATTTGGGATAGGTTGACAAACTTTCACAAACTCTCATTGTGCAGCTCCTGATTGGAGGAGGAGGAGGAGTTAGACCTAATTGGAGGTCTTACTCTCCAGGCTGTCGTCTGGCCGGGAGCGATGGTTCTGTGTAGATTGTTTCTAAGTACTCAGTCACGGTGTCCCTCCCCAGCAGGTGTCGCTGTGGCAGCAACATTCTCTAGAATATTAGTTCGTTCGTAGGGTTGAAGGGTTGAACGTAGGGTTGAAGGGTTGAACGTAGGGTTGAAGGGTTGAACGTAGGATTGAAGGGTTGAACGTAGGGTTGAAGGGTTGAACGTTGAGTTGAACGTAATCCGTTCAATATTGCCCCAACAAGATTTATGAGAATTAATTGAGTATAATAATGGTCAAGAGTCGACTTGGTCAGTGATATATAGAGTCCTCTGTTACCGGGCTCTTTATGGCTTGCTCTTGTGTTCGGGTCGTTGATTAACACGAAAACACACAAGTCAATTCTTGTGGTTTCCTTCGTGGTTAAATATTGTCATACATATGCGCGACAAGCTTGAATGGTCCCCAAGCCTTATGCATCAGAAAACTTTCATCCCCATGAAGGTTTCGAACCCGGACAGCCAGGGCACCATGAACCATAGTACTGGATACTGGAAACGCTAAGGTGCATGGTGCCCTGGCTGTTCGGATTCGAACAGCAACAAAGATCACAAAAACACTGATCCAAGTATGCGGAAAATCCGCATGTGAAAAATAGAGAATGCTAAACGCGTTTTCGGCTACATCGCCTTCATCAGAGCAAATTCTATTTTTGCTGTGATGTAGGCGAATTGAGCCGAAAACGCGTTCATCATTCTCTATTTTTCACATGTAGTTTTTCCGCTGTTGTTGTTTGTTGTTTTAGATTTAGTTACTCAGAAGGAAATGTCCATGTATCACGGGTTATAGGCTTTCCCCATATTTATATGTGTATATATATTTTATTCTAATAGCGGGTCAGGTGAGTCTCCCAGTCAAACTATCACTAATAGAGTAACCTCATTCATCTTTGCCAACATACAAGGACTGAAAACAAGAACAAACAACAAAGTACAGTTCATAAATGGCCTCCTCACGGAGTCAAATGCAGTATTTGGAGCTTTCACAGAAACCCATGCAGGGGAATTGTTGGACAGTGAGATCTGGATTCCAGGATATAACCTATACAGGTGTGATAGGAAAATTAGGTCACATGGAGGAGTGGGTCTGTATATTAGGGAAGACCTTGTATGCTCGGAGCTCCTAAACGTTACAAATGAGGTGGTAGAGGTACTGGGATTAAAAATAGAGAAAATAAATTTAGTGATTATTCTAATATATAAACCGCCAGATGCAACGGCCGAGGAATTCACAGAACAGATAAACAAAATAGAGAATAGCCTTGATAATTTGGAGAACCCGATACCTGATATTATCTTCCTAGGTGACTTCAACTTGCCTAGTCTCAGGTGGAAAATAGCAAACAATAATATTATACCAGGAAATCTATCAGGACCTAACCAACCACAGATTAGAGAACTACTTAGATTCTGTGACAAATTTTCACTCAATCAGCAGATATCGGAGCCAACGAGAAATGAAAATATTCTAGATCTGGTCTTTACGAACAATGAAGACATTATCAGAGACATTACGATATCAGATACCACATACTCAGATCACAAGCTCGTTGAAGTGCAAACGACCATCAATACCCAGAATAGACCTAATACGTTGATAAAGCGAGAGGGGCTATTCAGTAAATTCAATTTTAATAATAAAAGGATAGACTGGGAGATAATAAACAGGGAACTTACAAACATTCCATGGGAAACTGTTCTAAGTAATACAAGTCCTACAGAAGGAATAGAAAAACTGACTTCGGAAGCGTATCAAGTGTGTCTGAAACATGTTCCTTTGAGGAAAGCCAGAAAGAGATCTAACGTAGAAAGAGAACGCTGACGACACTAAACGCAGGAAAAAAATAACGGAACTGCTTATGCAGACACGAATTTCCCGTCAAAGAAGGAATAATTTAAATAGGGAGATTGAAGAAATCGAGCGGAAATTGAAACACTCATATGAAACTGAAGAAAGGCAGTTAGAACAGAAAACAATTCAGGAAATAAAGAAAAATCCAAAATATTTCTTCTCATATGCGAAATCAAAAGGAAAAACCCCTGCCAGTATTGGACCTATTCGTACAAGTGAAGGTTCATACACGGAGGATGACAAAGAAATTAGTGAAATCCTAAAAAAGCAGTATGAGGACATGTTTAGCACTCCAATAAACAACATGAAAGTGGAAGATCCAGACAATTTCTTTATGCGGGATATTCAAACCCCTGTAAATATAACTGATATCAACACGAGCGCACTAAATTTTGAAAGAGAAATTGAAAACATGCCCATGCACTCGGCCCCAGGTCCAGACTCATGGAATTCAATATTTATAAAGAAATGCAAAGTGCCGGTAGCACAGGCACTCAGTATAGTGTGGAGGAAGAGCTTGGACACGGGGGAGATACCAGATGCACTTAAAGTAGCAGACATAGCCCCTCTACACAAGGGAGAGAGCAAAGCATTGGCAAAGAATTATAGACCAGTTGCACTAACATCGCACATCATAAAAGTATTTGAGAGAGTGATTAGGAGTCAGGTCACCAATTTCATGGAGACCAATGACCTTCACAACCCAGGCCAACATGGATTTCGAGCGGGAAGATCGTGCCTCTCACAGCTACTTGAGCACTACGACAAAGTCACTGAGGCATTAGAAGAAAAACAGAATGCTGATGTGATATACACGGACTTCGCAAAGGCTTTCGATAAATGTGACCATGGGGTGATAGCACACAAAATGAAGTCAATGGGAATAACCGGTAAAGTAGGACGCTGGATACTCAGTTTTCTGTCAAACAGGACTCAGCGAGTAACTGTCAACCATATAAAATCTAGTCCAAGTGCAGTTAAAAGCTCTGTACCTTAGGGTACAGTCCTTGCACCGCTGCTTTTCCTTATTCTCATATCAGATATAGACAAAAATACAAGTAACAGCTTCGTATCATCCTTTGCAGATGACACAAAAATCAGTATGAAAATTACCTCGGCTGAAGACATTGAAAAACTTCAAGCTGATATTAATAAAGTTTTCGACTGGGCATCAGAAAATAACATGATGTTTAATAGTGATAAATTCCAGGTACTCAGATACGGTAAAAATGAGGACCTTAAACATAATACAGGGTACAAAACACAATCAAATGTGCCCATAGTAGGAAAACAGCATGTAAAGAATTTGGGAATAATAATGTCTGACGACCTAACGTTTAAGGAGCATAACCAAGCAAATATTGCGACAGCCAGAAAAATGATAGGATGGATTACGAGAACTTTCAAATCCAGGGATCCCATCACAATGGTTGTACTCTTCAAGCCACTTGTGTTGTCCCGTCTTGAGTACTGCTCAGTACTCACTTCCCCCTTCAGAGCAGGAGAGATTGCTGAAATAGAGGGAATACAGAGAACATATACGGCACGCATAGACGCAATAAAGCACCTAAATTATTGGGATCGTCTCAAAGCCCTCCAAATGTACTCACTAGAAAGAAGACGAGAGAGATATCAAATAATATACACCTGGAAGAAACTGGAGGGCCAAGTACCAAATCTACACAGTAAAATAACAACGTACTGGAGTAAACGATATGGAAGAAAATGCAGAATAGAACCAGTGAAGAGCAGAGGTGCCATAGGCACAATCTGAGAACACTGTATAAACATCAGAGGTCCGCGGTTGTTCAACGTCCTCCCAGCAAGCATAAGAAATATTGCCGGAACAACCGTGGACATCTACAAGAGGAAACTAGATATATTCCTCCAAGGAGTGCCGGACCAACCGGGCTGTGGTGGGTATGTGGGCCTGCGGGCCGCTCCAAGCAACAGCCTACTGGACCAAACTCTCACAAGTCAAGCCTGGCCTCGGGCCGGTGCTTGAGGAGTTATCTTCTTGAGAGGTTATCTTGAGATGATTTCGGGGCTTTAGTGTGCCCGGTCCTCGACCAGGCCTCCACCCCCAGGAAGCAGCCCGTGACAGCTGACTAACTCCCAGGTACCTATTTACTGCTAGGTAACAGGGGCATTCAGGGTGAAAGAAACTTTGCCCATTTGTTTCTGCCTCGTGCGGGAATCGAACCCGCGCCACAGAATTACGAGTCCTGCGCGCTATCCACCAGGCTACGAGGCCACCATGAGTAGAAGAACTCCCAGAACCCCATCAACCAGGTATCAACCAGGTGAATACAAATGGATTGAACAATGGGGTCAGGTGTAAACAAAGGGTGAACATTGGGTAGACATGAAGGGGAAAAGAAGCTAAGGATCAGAAGGTTAAATAGGATACATACAAAGATTAATTAAGCATAGTGGGCGCTGTTTGTCGAGTAGTCTCTT
This sequence comes from Procambarus clarkii, assembly GCF_040958095.1. Lineage (NCBI taxonomy): Eukaryota > Metazoa > Arthropoda > Malacostraca > Decapoda > Cambaridae > Procambarus > Procambarus clarkii. The sequence goes on along the minus strand of NC_091169.1, from coordinate 47,435,614 downwards.
CTATGTTGGCATCTTGACGTTCCGGTCGTGTCCTTACTCTCATGGTGGGTAGAGTAAATAGTTCCGTGATTTGGGTATTTATGAGAGATTGTTCTACTTATAAGTGGATTGGGTTTTGTCTATTATGCAAGTGCTTTTATTGAACATTTCTATTGTTAGGGTGATATCATGTGATTTCTGGGAGCACCGGATTGAAGATGACAGGTCAAACGTCTCGTCAGCTTGGTCGACGTCATACTTATGTACTTGGATTGAAGGTTACATCCTTCATGGGGGGATGATTTATGGTTTTATATATATATATATATATAACTGAAAACTCACACCCCAGAAGTGACTCGAACCCATACTCCCAGAAGCTCCCTGCGTATAGCTAGTTACATGGAATTACTGACGCAGTTTAAATTATTTAATAATAGCTTGATGTATTGTGCTAGATGAAGCACCAGGCATTTGCGAGGTGAAAATACAGTGCTTCGTCTTCACAACATGTATCCGTCACTGTATCATCTGCACTGTTATGTGTCCCCCGGGGATCCCCAGAATCCTCCAGAATCCACCAGAATCCTCCAGAATCCCCCAGAATCCACCAGAATCCCCCAGAATTCCCTCAGAATCCACCAGAATCCCCCAGAATCCACCAGAATCCCCCAGAATCCACCAGAATCCCCCAGAATCCACCAGAATCCCCCAGAATCCTCCAGAATCTGAAATATGTAAGTTAAGACCAACGGTGTTCATCTTAATATCACAGTTTGTCCCGCTCCCAGGTGTGTGCTGGCCCGTGTACTGTGCACTGATCACCACGGCTCCCAGGTGTGTGTGTGTGCTGGCCTGTGTACTGTGTACTGATCACCACCGCTCCCAGGTGTGTGTGTGTGCTGGCCCGTGTACTGTGCACTGATCACCACGGCTCCCAGGTGTGTGTGTGTGCTGGCCTGTGTACTGTGTACTGATCACCACCGCTCCCAGGTGTGTGTGTGTGATGGCCCGTGTACTGTGCACTGATCACCACCGCTCCCAGGTGTGTGTGTGTGCTGGCCCGTGTACTGTGCACTGATCACCACCGCTCCCAGGTGTGTGTGTGTGCTGGCCCGTGTACTGTGCACTGATCACCACCGCTCCCAGGTGTGTGTGTGTGTGTGCTGGCCCGTGTACTGTGCACTGATCACCACCGCTCCCAGGTGTGTGTGTGTGCTGGCCCGTGTACTGTGCACTGATCACCACCACTCCCAGGTGTGTGTGTGTGCTGGCCCGTGTACTGTGCACTGATCACCACCGCTCCCAGGTGTGTGTGTGTGCTGGCCCGTGTACTGTGCACTGATCACCACCGCTCCCAGGTGTGTGTGTGTGCTGGCCCGTGTACTGTGCACTGATCACCACCGCTCCCAGGTGTGTGTGTGTGTGTGCTGGCCCGTGTACTGTGCACTGATCACCACCGCTCCCAGGTGTGTGTGTGTGCTGGCCCGTGTACTGTGCACTGATCACCACCACTCCCAGGTGTGTGTGTGTGCTGGCCCGTGTACTGTGCACTGATCACCACCGCTCCCAGGTGTGTGTGTGTGCTGGCCCGTGTACTGTGCACTGATCACCACCGCTCCCAGATGTGTGTGTGTGCTGGCCCGTGTACTGTGCACTGATCACCACCGCTCCAAGTGTGTGTGTGTGCTGGCCCGTGTACTGTGCACTGATCACCACCGCTCCCAGGTGTGTGTGAGTGCTGGCCCGTGTACTGTGCACTGATCACCACCGCTCCCAGGTGTGTGTGAGTGCTGGCCCGTGTACTGTGCACTGATCACCACCGCTCCCAGGTGTTTGTGTGCTGGCCTGTGTACTGTGCACTGATCACCACCACTCCCAGGTGTGTGTGTGTTGGCCCGTGTACTGTGCACTGATCACCACCACTCCCAGGTGTGTGTGTGCTGGCCCGTGTAATGTGCACTGATCACCACCACTCCCAGGTGTGTGTGTGTGCTGGCCCGTGTACTGTGCACTGATCACCACCACTCCCAGGTGTGTGTACTGTGCACTGATCACCACCACTCCCAGGTGTGTGTACTGTGCACTGATCACCACCACTCCCAGGTGTGTGCTGGCCTGTGTACTGTGCACTGATCACCACCACTCCCAGGTGTGTGCTGGCCTGTGTACTGTGCACTGATCACCACCGCTCCCAGGTGTGTGTGTGTGCTGGCCCGTGTACTGTGCACTGATCACCACCACTCCCAGGTGTGTGCTGGCCCGTGTACTGTGCACTGATCACCACCACTCCCAGGTGTGTGCTGGCCCGTGTACTGTGCACTGATCACCACCACTCCCAGGTGTGTGCTGGCCCGTGTACTGTGCACTGATCACCACCGCTCCCAGGTGTGTGTGTGTGCTGGCCCGTGTACTGTGCACTGATCACCACCACTCCCAGGTGTGTGCTGGACTGTGTACTGTGCACTGATCACCACCACTTCTAGGTGTGTGTGTGTGTGTGCTGGCCCGTGTACTGTGTACTGATCACCACCACTCCCAGGTGTGTGCTGGACTGTGTACTGTGCACTGATCACCACCGCTCCCAGGTGTGTGCTGGACTGTGTACTGTGCACCAGCCTCCAGGTGAACACGTCTGGGTATAAATTATCCTCGTGTCTTCCGGACCATTAAGTATGCATCAAGATAGTTCTGCGCATTGTTTGGTGGTAATTATGAGGAGAAAGATATGAGGGTGAGGTGTAGAGGAGGGGAGTGGGGGGAGGGGGAGGGGAGTGAGGGGAGGGAGAGGGAGAGGGGAGAGGCCCACGGGCCCTCATTAAGCCACCACGTCCTCAAGCGAGGTAAGAAAATTAAGAGAGTGTGAAGGCGGAATACGCAATTAGAAGTGGGGATGACTCAGCGCACTTTACTGACGCTGTAAAGTGCGCTGAGTCATCCGCGCACTTTACTGACGCTCCTAGTGTCTCGTGGAGAGTCACGCACTCTCCACCGACCTTACGCACTCTCCACCGACCTTACGCACTCTCCACCGACCTTACGCACTCTCCACCGACCTTACGCACTCTCTACCGACCTTACGCACTCTCTACCGACCTTACGCACTCTCCACCGACCTTACGCACTCTCCACCGACCTTACGCACTCTCCACCGACCTTACGCACTCACCACCGACCTTACGCACTCACCACCGACCTTACGCACTCACCACCGACCTTACGCACTCTCCACCGACCTTACGCACTCACCACGGACCTTACGCACTCACCACCGACCTTACGCACTCACCACCGACCTTACGCACTCACCACCGACCTTACGCACTCACCAGGCCAGTATTATTTACGCCAGAGCACGATAACTTATATATTTTTATTAGTGTGTTTACAGAGCATGGAAAATGGCGCCTGATATGGGCGTCTCGTATCTTCTTTCCTCACCCCTGCTTGTTAGTACACCTGGCCCTTCTTCCCCGGGTTCGATTCCCTGACGGGACGGAAATGGTTGAGCACGTTTCCTTTCACCTCATGCCACTGTCCACCTAGCAGTAAATATGTACCCGGGAGTTAAGTAACTGTTGTGGGGACATGTCAGTAAACACAACAGCATTGTCACTATTGTTAACTTTCTTTTGGACATGTTCCATTCTTCACAAATATCTTCCACCATCTGGAGGATGAAGACACGCTGGCTCACTTGATCTTCCCATTATTATTGTTGGACGCTCCGTCATCAGTGTGACCTCTTGAGGAGTACACAGGAACCTTTAGCCCAGTAGCCTCAGGAACCTGTACACCTGTTGATTGACGGTTGAGAGGCGGGACCAAAGAGCTAAAGTTCAACCCCAGCAAGCACAACTAGGTGAGTACTGTTACACTGACACAGCTATACTGAGCTTACAAGGAGAAGTGTAGACATTGGTGAGGGTACACCTCTACGCGTCACGTGTAGACATTGGTGAGGGTACACCTCACTCTACGCGTCACGTGTAGACATTGGTGAGGATACACCTCACTCTACGCGTCACCTAATCACCTTAACCGTAGGGAGCGAGGCAGGGGGGGGGGGAGGTGATTGCTGCCTCCTGCGGTCATCAGTGGGTGGTTACTGTCGTACAATCACCAAGATCATGTCTTGGTGATTCACGATGGTGTTGAGAATGATGTTGCTTAATACCTCCGTCTGGCAAATGAAGTGCAAGATGTCTTACACTGAGTGTATTATTAGTATGTCCAGTGTAGCATGTATATCAGCTCACACAGCCTCCAGAGCTGCATCAGTAATGATACACTACATTAGTGCACCTCACTTTGCCAGAGGAAGCAGACATGTTATTTCTCATAATGAGGGAAGATGCACGAGGGTTGCTATAATAAATTAAATTAGTTGAGGCAGTTCATGTGGTGTAGTGGTAAGACACTCACCAGGCGTTCCGCGAGAGCTTTGTCCTGGGTTCGTATCCTGGCCGGGAAGGATTGACTGGGCACCAATTCTTAACTGTAGCCTCTGTTCACCCAGCAGTAAAATGTGTACCTTTTGGTTGGTTGTTAAGCAGTTTGCCGGGTCGTATCCCAGGGAACCTAGGGTTAAGGACCTGCCCGCAACGCCACGCGTGCTGGTGGCTCTACAAGAGTGTAACAACTCTTGTATATATATAAATAAATAAAAAGAAATGACACGACGCATCCTTGTGTTCTCACTGCAAGGTTTACAATTCCTGTCAATTCTCGTATCACCTTCTCGTCCTTCTTATATATATATATATATATATATATATATATATATATATATATATATATATATATATATATATATATATATATATATATATATACATTTGAGTGAGGTGGAAAGGGTGATGTGGCATTAACACAAGACAGAACAATAGGGGATATTAATAGGGTATTAAAAGTATCAACACAAGACAGAACAGAAACAATGGGTATTGAATAGAAGTGTTTGTAGAAAGCCTATTGGTTCATATTTCTTGATGCTTCTATATTGGAGCGGAGTCTTGAGGTGGGTAGAATATAGTTGTGCAATAATTGGCTGTTGATTGCTGGTGTTGACTTCTTGATGTGTAGTGCCTCGCAAACGTCAAGCCGCCTGCTATCGCTGTATCTATCGATGATTTCTGTGTTGTTTACTAGGATTTCTCTGGCGATGGTTTGGTTATGGGAAGAGATTATATGTTCCTTAATGGAGCCCTGTTGCTTATGCATCGTTAAACGCCTAGAAAGAGATGTTGTTGTCTTGCCTATATACTGGTTTTTTTGGAGCTTACAGTCCCCAAGTGGGCATTTTCTAGATGTAACAGTCATGGAAAAGGGCGGAGGTTTCCACACTGCAGTCTACACTAAGGAAACAAACATAGGAATGTGCCTAAATGCCAACAGCGACTGCCCTGACAGGTACAAGAGGAGTGTTGTTAACGCATACGTCGACCGTGCTCTCAGCCACAGCTCAGAATGGAAGCAAGTCGACGAAGAACTCTGTAGGGTAAGGCAGGTCCTAGTCAATAACAGCTTCTCCAATGGTTTCATCGAAGACATCATAAGAAGGAAAGTGAAAAGCCATGCAACCTCCGAAGAGACAACTAACACAACACCTATACCCCCTATTAGACTATTTTACAGGAACTTCTTTTCCACAGCTCATAAAACGGAGGAAAGGGTCCTGAAAGATATTGTTAATAGAAACGTTATCCCTACAGACAAAAATCAGAGGATACAACTGACGATTTACTATAAAACCAGAAAAACGGCCAGCCTACTCATGAGAAACTCTCCAGACACAAAACAGAACGCTTTAAAAGAGACTAACGTCGTCTGTGCCTTCAAATGCCCACTTGGGGACTGTAAGCTCCAAAAAAACCAGTATATAGGCAAGACAACAACATCTCTTTCTAGGCGTTTAACGATGCATAAGCAACAGGGCTCCATTAAGGAACATATAATCTCTTCCCATAACCAAACCATCGCCAGAGAAATCCTAGTAAACAACACAGAAATCATCGATAGATACAGCGATAGCAGGCGGCTTGACGTTTGCGAGGCACTACACATCAAGAAGTCAACACCAGCAATCAACAGCCAATTATTGCACAACTATATTCTACCCACCTCAAGACTCCGCTCCAATATAGAAGCATCAAGAAATATGGACCAATAGGCTTTCTACAAACACTTCTATTCAATACCCATTGTTTCTGTTCTGTCTTGTGTTGATACTTTTAATACCCTATTAATATCCCCTATTGTTCTGTCTTGTGTTAATGCCACATCACCCTTCCCACCTCACTCAAATGTAGATATATATATATATATATATATATATATATATATATATATATATATATATATATATATATATATATATATATATATATATATATATATAATATGCAAACAAGACTAAGGACTAACCATATACACATCACTTCGGCTCATCATTCCCCCCCCCCCCCGTTAATAATCATTCGATTGCATGCTCCCAATTATATTAATACCTCTCTATTCCCCTTTCCCTTCACCCTTTATACCTCCCATCCCCCTTACCTGTTACCCCCGTTAATGCCCTCTGCTCCCCTTGTCTCTCTCCTGACGAACTGCTCGTCCCCTCGTCCCAGGATCATAAGCACGGTCCCTATAAGGCGGAAATTTGAGGAATTCCTAAGGGATATATTGGAATTGTTTGATAGTTTGTGCTTCGCCCGGGTCACGGGTGTCCCCGGCACTCCTGACCTCTGTGGTGACCTCTGAGGGGGTGGTGGTGACCTCTGTGGTGGTGGTGGTGACCTCTGTGGTGGTGGTGACCTGTGGTGGTAGTGGTGAACTCTGTGGTGGTGGTGACCTGTGGTGGTAGTGGTGACCTCTGGGGTGGTGGTGACCTGTGGTGGTAGTGGTGAACTCTGTGGTGGTAGTGGTGACCTGTGGTGGTAGTGGTGAACTCTGTGGTGGTAGTGGTGACCTCTGTGGTGGTGGTGACCTGTGGTGGTAGTGGTGAACTCTGTGGTGGTAGTGGTGACCTGTGGTGGTAGTGGTGACCTCTGGGGTGGTGGTGACCTGTGGTGGTAGTGGTGACCTCTGGGGTGGTGGTGACCTGTGGTGGTAGTGGTGACCTCTGTGGTGGTGGTGGTGACCTCTGTGGTGGTGGTGACCTGTGGTGGTAGTGGTGAACTCTGTGGTGGTGGTGACCTGTGGTGGTAGTGGTGAACTCTGTGGTGGTAGTGGTGACCTGTGGTGGTAGTGGTGAACTCTGTGGTGGTAGTGGTGACCTGTGGTGGTAGTGGTGAACTCTGTGGTGGTAGTGGTGACCTGTGGTGGTAGTGGTGAACTCTGTGGTGGTAGTGGTGACCTGTGGTGGTAGTGGTGAACTCTGTGGTGGTAGTGACCTGTGGTGGTAGTGGTGACCTCTGGGGTGGTGGTGACCTGTGGTGGTAGTGGTGACCTCTGGGGTGGTGGTGACCTGTGGTGGTAGTGGTGACCTCTGTGGTGGTGGTGACCTGTGGTGGTAGTGGTGAACTCTGTGGTGGTAGTGGTGACCTGTGGTGGTAGTGGTGACCTCTGTGGTGGTGGTGGTGACCTCTGTGGTGGTGACCTCTGTGGTGGTAGTGGTGACCTCTGGGGTGATGACTTCTGTGGCGGTGATGAGTTCTATGGTGGTGATGATATGGTGTCTACAATGATAGTGATGACCTCTGAGGGGGTGATGTCCTCTGTGGATGTGATTTGAAGACCTCAAAACAGAGCTGTGTGTCGAAAGCTTCCCTATTTTCTACGGCCTGGCTAGGAGAACCTGTTTACACCCCAGCCTGGGCTGGCTAGGAGAACCTGTTATGGACGTCTCTGTCTGGTCCAGACAGGAGGACGGCCTGTTCATGACCTGATCAGAACAGGAGGACGGACGGGCCAGCGTTTTGGGACGCAACATCTTCAGACAGCTTCACTGTCCGCTGGCTAGGCAGCATCACTTTAAAGTCTGGTGATGCTGTGATGGTCAGAGATCATCCCTTTTCCCCCCTGGTGATTCTGTGATAGCCAGAGATCCTCCCTCCTCCCCCTGGTGATGCTGTGATGGTCAGAGATCATCCCTTCTCACCCCCCTGGTGATGCTGTGATGGTCAGAGATCATCCCTGGTCCCCCCCCTGGTGATGCTGTGATGGTCAGAGATCATCCCTCCTCCCCCCTGGTGATGCTGTGATGGTCAGAGATCATCCCTCCTCCCCCCTGGTGATGCTGTGATGGTCAGAGATCATCCCTGGTCCCCCCCCCCTGGTGATGCTGTGATGGTCAGAGATCATCCCTCCTCCCCCCTGGTGATGCTGTGATGGCCAGAGATCACCCCTCCTCCCCCCTGGTGATGCTGTGATGGTCAGAGTTCATCACTCCCCCCCCCCTGGTGATGCTGTGATGGCCAGAGATCATCCCTCCCCCCCTGGTGATGCTGTGATGGCCAGACATCATCCCTCCTCCCCCCTGGTGAAGCTGTGATGGCCAGAGATCATCCCTCCTCCCCCCTGGTGATGCTGTGATGGCCAGAGATCATCCCTCCTACCCCCTGGTGATGCTGTGATGGTCAGAGATCATCCCTCCCCCCCTCCTGGTCATGCTGTGATGGTCAGAGATCATCCCTGGTCCCCCCTGGTGATGCTGTGATGGCCAGAGATCATCCCTCCTCCCCCCTGGTGATGCTGTGATGGTCAGAGATCATCCCTCCCCCCCCTGGTGATGCTGTGATGGCCAGAGATCATCCCTCCCACCCTGGTGATGCTGTGATGGCCAGAGATCATCCCTCCTCCCCCCTGGTGATGCTGTGATGGCCAGAGATCATCCCTCCTCCCCCCTGGTGATGCTGTGATGGCCAGAGATCATCCCTCCCCCCCCCTGGTGATGCTGTGATGGTCAGAGATCATCCCTCCCCCCCTCCTGGTCATGCTGTGATGGTCAGAGATCATCCCTGGTCCCCCCTGGTGATGCTGTGATGGCCAGAGATCATCCCTCCTCCTCCCTGGTGATGCTGTGATGGCCAGAGATCATCCCTGGTCCCCCCTGGTGATGCTGTGATGGTCAGAGATCATCCCTCCTCCCCCCTGGTGATGCTGTGATGGCCAGAGATCATCCCTCCCCCCCCCTGGTGATGCTGTGATGGTCAGAGATCATCCCTCCCCCCCTCCTGGTCATGCTGTGATGGTCAGAGATCATCCCTGGTCCCCCCTGGTGATGCTGTGATGGCCAGAGATCATCCCTCCCCCCCCCCCACCTGGTCATGTTGTGATGGTCAGAGATCATCCCTGGTCCCCCCTGGTGATGCTGTGATGGTCAGAGATCATCCCTCCCCCCCCCCCCCTGGTGATGCTGTGATGGCCAGAGATCATCCCTCCTCCCCCCTGGTGATGCTGTGATGGCCAGAGATCATCCCTCCTCCCCCCTGGTGATGCTGTGATGGCCAGAGATCATCCCTCCCCCCCCCCCCGGTGATGCTGTGATGGTCAGAGATCATCCCTCCTCCCCCCTGGTGATGCTGTGATGGCCAGAGATCATCCCTCCCCCCCCTGGTGATGCTGTGATGGCCAGAGATCATCCCTCCTCCCCCCTGGTGATGCTGTGATGGTCAGAGATCATCCCTGGTCCCCCCTGGTGATGCTGTGATGGCCAGAGATCATCCCTCCCCCCCTGGTGATGCTGTGATGGCCAGAGATCATCCCTCCCCCCCCTGGTGATGCTGTGATGGTCAGAGATCATCCCTCCCCCCCTGGTGATGCTGTGATGGTCAGAGATCATCCCTCCTCCCCCCCCTGGTGATGCTGTGATGGCCAGAGATCATCCCTCCCCCCCTCCTGGTGATGCTGTGATGGCCAGAGATCATCCCTCCCCCCCCCCCTCTGGTGATGCTGTGATGGCCAGAGATCACCCCTCCCCCCCCTGGTGATGCTGTGATGGTCAGAGATCACCCCTCCCCCCCTCATGGTGATGCTGTGATGGCCAGAGATCATCCCTCCCCCCCCTGGTGATGCTGTGATGGCCAGAGATCACCCCTCCCCCCTGGTGATGCTGTGATGGCCAGAGATCACCCTTCCCCCCCCCCTGGTGATGCTGTGATGGTCAGAGATCACCCCTCCCCCCCTCCTGGTGATGCTGTGATGGCCAGAGATCATCCCTCCTCCCCCCTGGTGATGCTGTGATGGCCAGAGATCACCCCTCCTCCCCCCTGGTGATGCTGTGATGGCCAGAGATCACCCCTCCCCCCCCTGGTGATGTTGTGATGGTCAGAGATCATCCCTCCCCCCCCCCTGGTGATGCTGTGATGGTCAGAGATCATCCCTCCCCCCCCCCTGGTGATGCTGTGATGGTCAGAGATTATCCCTCCCCCCCTCCTGGTGATGCTGTGATGGCCAGAGATCATCCCTCCTCCCCCCTGGTGATGCTGTGATGGCCAGAGATCACCCCTCCTCCCCCCTGGTGATGCTGTGATGGCCAGAGATCACCCCTCCCCCCCCCCCCTGGTGTTGCTGTTATGGTCAGAGATCATCCTCCCCCCCCCCCTGGTGATGCTGTGATGGTCAGAGATCATCCCTCCCCCCCCCCTGGTGATGCTGTGATGGCCAGAGATCATCCCTCCTCCCCCTGGTGATGCTGTGATGGCCAGAGATCATCCCTCCTCCCCCCTGGTGATGCTGTGATGGCCAGAGATCATCCCTCCCCCCCCCCCCCCTGGTGATGCTGTGATGATCAGAGATCATCCCTCTTCCCCCTTCTGGTGATGCTGTGATGGCCAGAGATCATCCCTCCCCCCCCTGGTGATGCTGTGATGGCCAGAGATCATCCCTCCCCCCCCTGGTGATGCTGTGATGGCCAGAGATCATCCCTGGTCCCCCCTGGTGATGCTGTGATGGCCAGAGATCATCCCTGGTCCCCCTGGTGAATATCTCACAGCCTGACACAAGGGAGAGGAGCGGGGCGGACAAAATAAGGCGAAGAAACTTAATCTTCCAGAAAGTTGTGTTGAGGCGTCACTCTCTAGGGCAGCTGACGGTGAAGTCTCCGTCTCTTTCTTTACGAGAACTTTAGTGCATCAGTATATTTGAAGACAAGTTTATATTCACACATTAAGTTGTGTTGTGTACACAGGATTATATATGCAGAGGTGGGTGAGGGAACTGACTCCTGTTAGTAGGCTGAGAACTTCTACCTTCGCACAGGTAGATGCTCTCTACCTTCTACTTTCCCACAGGTAGACGCTCTCTACCTTCTACTTTCCCACAGGTAGACGCTCTCTACCTTCTACCTTCCCACAGGTAGACGCTCTCTACCTTCTACCTTCCCACAGGTAGACGCTCTCTACCTTCTACCTTCCCACAGGTAGACGCTCTCTACCTTCTACCTTCCCACAGGTAGACGCTCTCTACCTTCTACCTTCCAGCAGGTAGACGCTCTCTACCTTCTACCTTCCAGCAGGTAGACGCTCTCTACCTTCTACCTTCCAGCAGGTAGACGCTCTCTACCTTCTACCTTCCAGCAGGTAGACGCTCTCTACCTTCCCACAGGTAGACGCTCTCTACCTTCTACCTTCCCACAGGTAGACGCTCTCTACCTTCTACCTTCCAGCAGGTAGAAGCTCTCAAGGAAAACTTCCCACAGCTTATGGTAAGTTATGGGAAGTTTTCCATGGAACTCGACCCACCGATCAGTTAAGAGCCAGGTTTGTAATTACGGTTGAGTGAACAGGAGTTAGGGGTGGTGCCCAGTCAATCCTCCCTGGCCAGGGCTCGAACCCGCATCAACTGACTAGCGACTTGTACAGTGTCCAATAACGCAGATAGTCCCTGGTTCTATTCCCGTGTCAAGACGGACACACGTTCAGGTACTGTTTTCTTTCACCTGATGCCTCTCTTCACCTAGTGGTAAATAGGTGCCACGAGACTCGGACAACTATCACGGGTTGCATCCTGGCAAGGCATCTCGATAAGCCTAACAGTCTTCATGTTGCAGATAATGCGAATTTGCATAGGCATAACGTGTCCAGTTCCGCAGGATATAGATTTTCAAATAAAAATGTGCAATATAATATATTTTTATGTATCATAAGCCTTCTTAAGCCTCGTGTCTCATAAGCCTTCTTAAGCCTCGTGTCTCATAAGCCTTCTTAAGCCTCGTGTCTCATAAGCCTTCTTAAGCCTCGTGTCTCATAAGCCTTCTTAAGCCTCGTGTCTCATAAGCCTTCTTAAGCCTCGTGTCTCATAAGCCTTCTTAAGCCTCGTGTCTCATAAGCCTTCTTAAGCCTCGTGTCTCATAAGCCTTCTTAAGCCTCGTGTCTCATAAGCCTTCTTAAGCCTCGTGTCTCATAAGCCTTCTTAAGCCTCGTGTCTCATAAGCCTTCTTAAGCCTCGTGTCTCATAAGCCTTCTTAAGCCTCGTGTCTCATAAGCCTTCTTAAGCCTCGTGTCTCATAAGCCTTCTTAAGCCTCGTGTCTCATAAGCCTTCTTAAGCCTCGTGTCTCATAAGCCTTCTTAAGCCTCGTGTCTCATAAGCCTTCTTAAGCCTCGTGTCTCATAAGCCTTCTTAAGCCTCGTGTCTCATAAGCCTTCTTAAGCCTCGTGTCTCATAAGCCTTCTTAAGCCTCGTGTCTCATAAGCCTTCTTAAGCCTCGTGTCTCATAAGCCTTCTTAAGCCTCGTGTCTCATAAGCCTTCTTAAGCCTCGTGTCTCATAAGCCTTCTTAAGCCTCGTGTCTCATAAGCCTTCTTAAGCCTCGTGTCTCATAAGCCTTCTTAAGCCTCGTGTCTCATAAGCCTTCTTAAGCCTCGTGTCTCATAAGCCTTCTTAAGCCTCGTGTCTCATAAGCCTTCTTAAGCCTCGTGTCTCATAAGCCTTCTTAAGCCTCGTGTCTCATAAGCCTTCTTAAGCCTCGTGTCTCATAAGCCTTCTTAAGCCTCGTGTCTCATAAGCCTTCTTAAGCCTCGTGTCTCATAAGCCTTCTTAAGCCTCGTGCCTCATAAGCCTTCTTAAGCCTCGTGTCTCATAAGCCTTCTTAAGCCTCGTGTCTCATAAGCCTTCTTAAGCCTCGTGTCTCATAAGCCTTCTTAAGCCTCGTGTCTCATAAGCCTTCTTAAGCCTCGTGTCTCATAAGCCTTCTTAAGCCTCGTGTCTCATAAGCCTTCTTAAGCCTCGTGTCTCATAAGCCTTCTTAAGCCTCGTGTCTCATAAGCCTTCTT
>NC_091169.1:47414921-47417421 GCF_040958095.1 Procambarus clarkii | reverse complement strand
GATATGTAGTCACTGAAACCTTCACAGCCCTGAATAACCATCTATTCAAAATCCCAGCCATTTCTTACCAGCAGAGCTACACCACCCCCACCTCTTCCTTCCCTCTCTTTTGTCATAACATAATAGTCCTGTGGAAACACGGCATTTGTTATCGTTTTCGTTAGCTTTGTTTCTGTGAGGGCTATTATGTCTGGGTTTTCCTCTAGTACCCATTCTCCAAGCTCATTTGCTATATTTGTAACCCCATCTATGTTAGTGTACATCGCCTTGAAGCTCACTTTCTTCTGTTTATTTTCTAGTCCCTTTCTTGGCGAGCATTCTGCTGGTGTGGGAAGCTGTTCCGTGGGTGAGAGGATCTGTGAGGTGGTTTGCAGGGTCCCAGAGGATTTTGGGGTGAGGGGTGGGGGTGCAAGGGAAGGGGGGACAGGTAGGGTGTGGGTTAAGGAGATAGGGGGGACATGAAGGATACGAGATGAGGGGGGAGGAGGGATAGGGAGGGTATGGGATGAAGGGGGAGGGGGGACAGGGGGGGGGGGGGAAAGAACTGTACTCACCTAGATGTACTCACCTAGTTGTGTTTGTGGGGTTGAGCTCTGGCTCTTTGATCCCGTCTCTCAACCGTCAATCAACAGGTGTACAGATTCCTGAGCCTATTGGGCTCTATCATATCTACACTTGAAACTGTGTGTGGAGTCAGCCTCCACCACATCACTTCCTAATGCATTCCATTTGTCAACCACTCGTACACTAAAAAAGTTCTTTCTAATATCTCTGTGGCTCATTTGGGCACTCAGTTTCCACCTGAGTCCCCTTGTGCGTGTGTCCCTTGTGTTAAATAGCCTGTCTTTATCTACCCTATCAATTCCCTTCAGAATCTTGAATGTGGTGATCATGTCCCCCCCAACTCTTCTGTCTTCCAGCGAAGTGAGGTTTAATTCCCGTAGTCTCTCCTCGAAACTCATACCTCTCAGCTCGGGTACTATTCTGATGGCAAATCTTTGAACCTTTTCCAGTTTAGTCTTATCCTTGACTAGATATAGACTCCATGCTGGGGCTGCATACTCCAGGATTGGCCTGACATATGTGGTATACAAAATTCTGAATGATTCTTTACACAAGTTTCTGAATGCCATTCGTATGTTGGCCAGCCTGGCATATGCCGCTGATGTTATCCTCTTGATATGTGCTGCAGGAGACAGGTCTGGCGTGATATCAACCCCCAAGTCTTTTTCTTTCTCTGACTCCTGAAGAATTTCCTCTCCCAGATGATACCTTGTATCTGGCCTCCTGCTCCCTACACCTATCTTCATTACATTACATTTGGTTGGGTTAAACTCTAACAACCATTTGTTCGACCATTCCTTCAGCTTGTCTAGGTCTTCATGAAGCCTCAAACAGTCCTCTTCTGTCTTAATCCTTCTCATAATTTTGGCATCGTCCGCAAACATTGAGAGAAATGAATCTATACCCTCCGGGAGATCATTTACATATATCAGAAACAAGATAGGACCGAGTACAGAGCCCTGTGGGACTCCACTGGTGACTTCACGCCAATCGGAGGTCTCACCCCCTCACCGTAACTCTCTGCTTCCTATTGCTTAGGTACTCCCTTATCCACTGGAGCACCTTACCAGCTACACCTGCCTGTCTCTCCAGCTTATGTACCAGCCTCTTATGCGGTACTGTGTCAAAGGCTTTCCGACAATCCAAGAAAATGCAGTCCGCCCAGCCCTCTCTTTCTTGCTTAATCTTTGTCACCTGGTCGTAGAATTCTATTAAGCCAGATAGGCAAGATTTACCCTCCCTGAACCCATGTTGGCGATTTGTCACGAGGTCCCTTCTCTCCAGATGTGTTACCAGGTTTTTTCTCACGATCTTCTCCATCACCTTTCATGGTATACAAGTCAAGGACACTGGCCTGTAGTTCAGTGCCTCTTGTCTGTCGCCCTTTTTGTATATTCGGACCACATTCGCCGTCTTCCATATTTCTGGTAGGTCTCCCGTCTCCAGTGACCTACTATACACTATGGAGAGTGGCAAGCAAAGTGCCTCTGCACACTCTTTCAGTACCCATGGCGAGATCCCGTCTGGTCCAACAGCCTTTCTAACATCCAGGTCCAGCAGATGTTTCTTGACCTCCTCTCTCGTAATTTCGAACTCTTCCAAGGCCGCCTGGTTTACTTCCCTTTCTCCTAGCACAGTGACCTCACCTTGTTCTGTTGTGAAGACCTCTTGGAACCTCTTGTTGAGTTCATCACACACCTCTTTGTCATTCTCTGTATACCTGTCCTCGCCTGTTCTAAGTTTCACTACCTGTTCTTTCACTGTTGTTTTCCTTCTGATATGACTGTGGAGTAGCTTTGGTTCGGTCTTGGCTTTGTTTGCTATATCATTTTCATAACTTTTCTCTGCTTCTCTTCTCACCCTGACGTACTCATTCCTGGTTCACTGGTATCTCTCTCTGCTTTCTGGTGTTCTGTTATTCCGGAAGTTCCTCCAC
>NC_091169.1:47357421-47407421 GCF_040958095.1 Procambarus clarkii | reverse complement strand
TAATAGAAAAATACAAGAGTAGCCCAACCTGTCACGGCGTAAATAAGGCCTCATAATCGGTCTAAAATCATAGGTCTAAAATAGTATATATTTGTGTTGTGTTAGGCCTAGCAATATTGACAGACCTTTTGTGTACGGTGAAGGAAACAGTCGGTGTAAGTAGTCGTGTTGGGGGAGGGGGGCACTCACAGTACTGTTGTTAATACAGGAGTTACGTCACTGTCAGGTATGGGGGTGAGGGGGAGTTACTGTGAGGGTGAGGGGGAGTTACTGTGAGGGTGAGGGGGAGTTACTGTGAGGGTGAGGGGGAGTTACCGTGAGGGTGAGGGGGAGTTACTGTGAGGGTGAGGGGGAGTTACTGTGAGGGTGAGGGGGAGTTACTGTGAGGGTGAGGGGGAGTTACTGTGAGGGTGAGGGGGAGTTACTGTGAGGGTGAGGGGGAGTTACTGTGAGGGTGAGAGGGTGAGGGGAGTTACTGTGAGGGTGAGGGGGCGTTACTGTGAGGGTGAGAGGGAGTTATGAGAGGATAATGTTAACTCCATAAACAGTTGTATATAATATATCACACATAACCAGAGTCAGTCACACAATACTGACGGCGCCAGGCTGTCTGCCCTGAACATTTATAAAGTCACACCTTTCATGTGTTAATGTTCACAGGTTGAGGAGAGGTCAGGTGACCTCGCTCTCTGCTGAGCTGATAATTGCTGACAGGTGGCTGTGCTGTCTCCATCAAACCCCGCGCTGTCTAGGGGTGGTAGGAAGATAGCCAGAGGCTATCTCTGTCAGCCGTACCCCCCCCCCTCTCTCTACCATCTTCTACCGGGAATATCAAGTTAATTAAATGGTTGAATTATGATACCCATCTGAGTGAATATATATATATATTAATAAATATATAATTTACTAACTTTTAAATTGTCTTTAATTTTGAGCCCTTAGGTTTTCTATGGTGTAGTGAAAGCACCGTAGAAAGGGCAGTAGAGAGTAGAGAGCACGGTGAAGTTTCCTGGCTTAAGATTATGACTTAAAGATGCTTGACTCTATGATTTACATGTTTACATTGCTACTTGATAACATCAGATAATATTATGTTACAGACAAGTTCCATTCCTTGTCTGTACTTGAATGACTGGTGGCAGCACCTCTTTCCACCTCTTCTATCTACTGGCTGGTGGCAGCTCTACTCTTCTACCTTTTCTATCTACCTCTTTCCTTCAGCACTTCCAGCTCTAAAGCCTTCCTCTTCCTTCTTTATCCTTCCTCTTCCTTCTTTCTGTTGTCTTGCACTTTCTACTCTTCTACCTTTATATCTACCTCTTATCTAATTTACTTACTTTAACCCATTTTCTCTCATTCTAAACATTCCCTTTCTCATGACCATTAATCCACCTCCCTCCCTCCCTCCTCCTCACTCTATGCGTTTTTAACTTTCAATTTTTCTCCATTTTTCCAATACTGAGACAGTGAGGAAAGTTATGAGAGGGTGAGGGGGGGGGGAGCTACTGAGAGGGTGAGGGAGCTACTGAGAGGGTGAGGGGGAGCTACTGAGAGGGTGAGGGAGCTACTGACAGGGTGAGGGAGCTACTGAGACAGTGAGGAAAGTTATGAGAGGGTGAGGGGGGGGGGGAGCTACTGAGAGGGTGAGGGAGCTACTGAGAGGGTGAGGGGGAGCTACTGAGAGGGTGAGGGAGCTACTGAGAGGGTGAGGGGGAGCTACTGAGAGGGTGAGGGAGCTACTGACAGGGTGAGGGAGCTACTGAGATAGTGAGGAAAGTTATGAGTGAGGGGGGAGGCGCTACTGAGAGGGTGAGGGAGCTACTGAGAGGGTGAGGGGGAGCTACTGAGAGGGTGAGGGAGCTACTGAGAGGGTGAGGGGGAGCTACTGAGAGGGTGAGGGAGCTACTGAGAGGGTGAGGGAGCTACTGACAGGGTGAGGGGGAGCTACTGAGAGGGTGAGGGAGCTACTGAGACAGTGAGGAAAGTTATGAGTGAGGGGGAGGCGCTACTGAGAGGGTGATGGGGAGCTACTGAGAGAGTGAGGGGGGAGGAGCTACTGAGAGGGTGAGGGGGGAGGAGCTACTGAGAGGGTGAGGGGGGAGGAGCTACTGAGAGGGTGAGGGAGCTACTGAGAGAATGAGGGGGGAGCTACTGAGAGGGTGAGGGGGAGCTACAGAGAGGGTGAGGGGGAGCTACTGAGAGGGTGAGGGAGCTACTGAGAGGGGTGAGAAGGAGCTACTGAGAGGGTGAGGGAGCTACTGAGAGAATGAGGGGGGAGCTACTGAGAGGGGTGAGAGGGAGCTACTGAGAGGGTGAGGGAGAGTTACTGAGAGGGGTGAGAGGGAGCTACTGAGAGGGTGAGGGGGAGCTACTGAGAGGGTGAGGGAGCTACTGAGAGGGTGAGGGGGAGCTACTGAGAGGGTGAGGGAGCTACTGAGAGGGTGAGGGAGCTACTGAGAGGGTGAGGGAGCTACTGAGAGGGTGAGGGAGCTACTGAGAGGGTGAGGGAGCTACTGAGAGGGTGAGGGAGCTACTGAGAGGGTGAGGGAGCTACTGAGAGGGTGAGGGAGCTACTGAGAGGGCGAGGGAGCTACTGAGAGGGTGAGGGAGCTACTGAGAGGGTGAGGGGGGAGCTACTGAGAGGGTGAGGGAGCTACTGAGAGGGTGAGGGGGAGCTACTGAGAGGGTGAGGGAGCTACTGAGAGGGTGAGGGGGAGCTACTGAGAGGGTGAGGGGGAGCTACTGAGAGGGTGAGGGGGAGCTACTGAGAGGGTGAGGGAGCTACTGAGAGGGTGAGGGGGGGAGCTACTGAGAGGGTGAGGGAGCTACTGAGAGGGTGAGGGAGCTACTGAGAGAATGAGGGGGGAGCTACTGAGAGGGTGAGGGGGGGAGCTACTGAGAGGGTGAGGGAGCTACTGAGAGGGTGAGGGGGGAGCTACTGAGAGGGTGAGGGAGCTACTGAGAGGGTGAGGGAGCTACTGAGAGGGTGAGGGGGGAGCTACTGAGAGAATGAGGGGGGAGCTACTGAGTGGGTGAGGGGAGGCTACTGAGAGGGTGAGGGAGCTACTGAGAGGGTGAGGGAGCTACTGAGAGGGTGAGGGAGCTACTGAGAGGGTGAGGGAGCTACTGAGAGGGTGAGGGAGCTACTGAGAGGGTGAGAGGGAGCTACTGAGAGGGTGAGGGAGCTACTGAGAGGGTGAGGGAGCTACTGAGAGGGTGAGGGGGGAGCTACTGAGAGGGTGAGGGAGCTACTGAGAGGGTGAGGGAGCTACTGAGAGGGTGAGGGGGGAGCTACTGAGAGGGTGAGGGAGCTACTGAGAGGGTGAGGGGGGAGCTACTGAGAGGGTGAGGGAGCTACTGAGAGGGTGAGGGGAGGCTACTTAAAAAAAACTTATGATTCATTATATAAATTTTATTATCTATGAGTTAGAATTATTTTTTAAAAGAACTGTTTTTATTTCAGGTAAGATGGTTGTGAGGACTCCTGGCCGTCAACCCGAGCCGCTTGTGCGTATATCCTTGTAATGGTCCAGAGTGTATGTCGTGTATGTTGATGTGTAAATAGTATGTCGTGTATGTTGATGTGTAAACAGTATGTCGTGTATGTTGATGTGTAAACAGTATGTCGTGTATGTTGATGTGTAAACAGTATGTCGTGTATGTTGATGTATAAACAGTATGTCGTGTATGTTGATGTGTAAACAGTATGTCGTGTATGTTGATGTATAAACAGTATGTCGTGTATGTTGATGTGTAAACAGTATGTCGTGTATGTTGATGTGTAAATAGTATGTCGTGTATGTTGATGTATAAACAGTATGTCGTGTATGTTGATGTGTAAACAGTATGTCGTGTATGTTGATGTGTAAACAGTATGTCGTGTATGTTGATGTATAAACAGTATGTCGTGTATGTTGATGTGTAAACAGTATGTCGTGTATGTTGATGTGTAAACAGTATGTCGTGTATGTTGATGTGTAAACAGTATGTCGTGTATGTTGATGTGTAAACAGTATGTCGTGTATGTTGATGTGTAAATAGTATGTCGTGTATGTTGATGTGTAAACAGTATGTCGTGTATGTTGATGTATAAACAGTATGTCGTGTATGTTGATGTGTAAACAGTATGTCGTGTATGTTGATGTGTAAACAGTATGTCGTGTATGTTGATGTGTAAACAGTATATTAATGTATACATAGAAGCTCTCTCTTAGGGTGTTGATACCTTTTTTTCAGTTGAACTTATCAGTTATGTGTGTATTTCCGTGTGATATCAAAGTTCTACGGCAGCTTTGTTCATTGTTCTACGGCAGCTTTGTTCATTGTTCTACGGCAGCTTTCTTCATTGTTCTACAGCAACGTTGTTCATTGTTCTACGGCAGACTTGTTCATTGTTCTACGGCAGACTTGTTCATTGTTCTACGGCAGCTTTGTTCATTGTTCTACGGCAGCTTTGTTCACTGTTCTACGGCAGCTTTGTTCATTGTTCTACGGCAGCTTTGTTCATTGTTCTACGGCAGGTTTGTTCATTGTTCTACGGCAGCGTTGTTCAATGTTCTACGGCAGCGTTGTTCATTGTTCTACAGCAGCGTTGTTCATTGTTCTACGGCAGCTTTGTTCATTGTTCTACGGCAGCTTTGTTCATTGTTCTACAGCAGTGTTGTTCATTGTTCTACGGCAGACTTGTTCATTGTTCTACGGCAGACTTGTTCATTGTTCTACAGCAGTGTTGTTCATTGTTCTACGGCAGCGTTGTTCATTGTTCTACGGCAGCATTGTTCATTGTTCTACGGCAGCTTTGTTCATTGTTCTACGGCAGCTTTGTTCATTGTTCTACGGCAGCTTTGTTCATTGTTCTACGGCAGCTTTGTTCATTGTTCTACGGCAGCATTGTTCATTGTTCTACGGCAGCTTTGTTCATTGTTCTACGGCAGCTTTGTTCATTGTTCTACAGCAGTGTTGTTCATTGTTCTACGGCAGACTTGTTCATTGTTCTACGGCAGACTTGTTCATTGTTCTACGGCAGCTTTGTTCATTGTTCTACGGCAACTTTGCTCATTGTTCTACGGCAGCTTTGTTCATTGTTCTACGGCAGCTTTGTTCATTGTTCTACGGCAGCATTGTTCATTGTTCTACGGCAGCTTTGTTCATTGTTCTACGGCAGCTTTGTTCATTGTTCTACAGCAGTGTTGTTCATTGTTCTACGGCAGACTTGTTCATTGTTCTACGGCAGACTTGTTCATTGTTCTACGGCAGCTTTGTTCATTGTTCTACGGCAACTTTGCTCATTGTTCTACGGCAGCGTTGTTCATTGTTCTACGGCAGCGTTGTTCAATGTTCTACGGCAGCGTTGTTCATTGTTCTACAGCAGCGTTGTTCATTGTTCTATGGCAGACTTGTTCATTGTTCTACGGCAGACTTGTTCATTGTTCTACGGCAGCTTTGTTCATTGTTCTACGGCAGCTTTGTTCATTGTTCTACGGCAGCTTTGCTCATTGTTCCACGGCAGCGTTGTTCATTGTTCTACGGCAGCGTTGTTCATTGTTCTACGGCAGCGTTGTTCATTGTTCTACGGCAGCTTTGTTCATTGTTGTACGACAGCTTTGTTCATTGTTCTATGACAGCTTTGTTCATTGTTCTACGGCAGCGTTGTTCATTGTTCTACGGCATTGTTGTTCATTGTTCTACGGCAGCGTTGTTCATTGTTCTACGGCAGAGTTGTTCATTGTTCTACGGCAGCGTTGTTCATTGTTCTACGGCAGCTTTGTTCATTGTTCTACGGCAGCGTTGTTCATTGTTCTACGGCAGCGTTGTTCATTGTTCTACGGCAGCGTTGTTCATTGTTCTACGGCAGCGTTGTTCATTGTTCTACGGCAACGTTGTTCATTGTTCTACGGCAGCGTTGTTCATTATTCTACGGCAGCGTTGTTCATTGTTCTACGGCAGACTTGTTCATTGTTCTACGGCAGCATTGTTCATTGTTCTACGGCAGCGTTGTTCATTGTTCTACGACAGCGTTGTTCATTGTTCTACGGCAGCGTTGTTCATTGTTCTACGGCAGCGTTGTTCATTATTCTACGGCAGCGTTGTTCATTGTTCTACGGCAGCTTTGTTCATTGTTCTACGGCAGCGTTGTTCATTGTTCTACGGCAGCGTTGTTCATTGTTCTACAACAGCGTTGTTCATTGTTCTACGGCAGCGTTGTTCATTGCTCTACGGCAGCGTTGTTCATTGTTCTACAACAGCGTTGTTCATTGTTCTACGGCAGCGTTGTTCATTGTTCTACGGCAGCGTTGTTCATTGCTCTACGGCAGCGTTGTTCATTGTTCTACAACAGCGTTGTTCATTGTTCTACGGCAGCGTTGTTCATTGCTCTACGGCAGCGTTGTTCATTGTTCTACGGCAGCGTTGTTCATTGTTCTACGGCAGCGTTGTTCATTGTTCTACGGCAGCGTTGTTCATTGTTCTAAGGCAGCGTTGTTCATTGCTCTACGCTAGCGTTGTTCATTGCTCTACGGCAGCGTTGTTCATTGTTCTACGGCAGCGTTGTTCATTGCTCTACGGCAGCGTTGTTCATTGTTCTACAACAGCGTTGTTCATTGTTCTACGGCAGCGTTGTTCATTGCTCTACGACAGCGTTGTTCATTGTTCTACGACAGCGTTGTTCATTGTTCTACGGCAGCGTTGTTCATTGAGATTCGGTCAATATTTGAGTGTTTTAATTCGCTACTTGTTAGTTTGAGCGGCAAAAGAAAAGTTTAATTTATCTTGAAAAAAGTCTGTATTATAATTCAGCTCTTTAGATAATACCACCACTCACTGCTATTGTTGAAGCTCTCTCACACACACACACACACACACACACACACACACACACACTGTGCGGATGACGCAAAGTTGACGAGAAGAGTTGTGACAGATGAGGATTGCAGGATCCTCCATGAGGACTTGAGCAGGTTGCAGAGATGGTCAGAGAAATGGCTACTGGAGCTCAACACGAGCAAATGTAAAGTTATGGAAATGGAACTAGGTGATAGGAGACCAAAGGAACAGTACACAATGAAAGGGAACAGCCTACCTGTGACGACGCGTGAAAGAGACCTGGGGGTGGACGTAGCACCTAATCTATCTCCTGAGGCACATACAAATAGGATATCTACAGCAGCGTACTCTACACTGGCAAAAGTTAGAACATCATTCAGAAACCTAAGTAAGGAGGCATTTAGGGCGCTTTTCACTGCCTACGTGAGGCCAGTCGTAGAGTATGCCACCTCATCATGGAGTCCCCATCTGAAGAAGCATATAATGAAACTGGAAAAGTTTGCAACGAGACTCGTCCCAGAGTTACGAGGGATGGGGTATGAAGAGCGCCTGAACCTTACGACACTAGAAAAAAGAAGGGAGAGGGGGGGGGGAATATGATAAGAACGTATAAAATACTCAGGGGGAATTGACAGAGTGGACATAGACGAAATGTTCCCACGTAATAGTAACAGAACGAGGGGACATGGATGGAAGCTGGAAACTCAGATGAGTCACAGAGATGTTAGGAAGTTTTCTTTTAGCGTGAGAATAGTGGAAAAATGAAATGCACTTAAGGAACAGGTTGTGGAAGCAAATTCTATTCTAATTAAAACTAATTATGATAGGGAAATGGGACCGGAGTCATTGCTGTAAACAACCGATGGCTAGAAAGGCGGGATCCAAGAGTCAATGCTCGATCCTGCAGACACAAATAGGTGAGTATAAATAGGTGAGTACACACACACACGCACACGCATACGCACACGCACACATAAAATTAGTTAGTAGTTATTAACAGTTGATTGATTGACAGTTGAGAGGCGTGCCGAAGAGCAGAGCTCAACCCCCGCAAGCACAACTAGGTGAATGCACACACCTACTTCAACAAACTGGATGAAGGGTTTAGACTCTAGAAAATGGCTGCTAAAGTTCAACTCAGGAAAGTGTAAAGTAAAAAAATTAGGCGAAGGAAGCAGGAGGCTGAACACAAGGTACCATCTGGGAGGTGATATCCTGCAAGAGTCAAATAGAGAGAAAGATTTGGGGGTCGATATCACACCGAACCTGTCTCCAGAGGCCCACATCAAAAGGATATTATCAGCGGCATAGGCTAGGTTGTCCAACATAAGAACTGCCATTGGAAACTTCTGTAAGGAATCGTTCAGGACCTTGTATACCATTTATGTAAGACCAATCCTGGAGTATGCAGCTCCTGCCTGGAGTCCATATCTAGTTAAACACAATACAAAGTTAGAGAAGATTCAGCGGTATGCCACCAGACTCGTCCCGGATCTGAGAGGTATGAGCTACGAGGAAAGGCTAAGGAAGCTGAATCTCACATCCCTGGAAAACAGAAGAGAAGGGGAGACATGATAACCACCTACAAAATTCTCAGGGGAATTGACAGAGTGGACAAAGACAAACTCTTCAGCACGGGTGGAACACGAACAAGGGGACACAGGTGGAAACTTAATACCCAGATGAACCACAGAGTCACTAGAAAGAATTTGTTCAGTGTCAGTAGTTAACAAATGTCAGTAGTTACACTAAAAAAAAAGCTTTCTAATGTCCTTATGGCTCATTTGGGCACTCAATTTCCACCTGTGTCCCCTAGTGCGTTTGCTCCTTGTGTTAAATAAACTCTCTTTGTTTACCATATCAATTCCTTTGCGAATCTTGTATGTGGTGATCATGTCCCCCAAACTCTCCTGTCTTTCAGCGACGTGAGGTTTAATTCCCGTAGTCTTTCCACATAGCTCATGCCCCTCAGTTCAGTCACTAGTCTGGTGGCAAGCCTCTGAGCCCTCTACAATTAAGTTTTATGCTTGACTAGATATGGACTCCATGCTGGAGCCGCATACTCCAGGATTGGTCTGACATGTGTGGTATACAAAGTTCTGAATAATTCCTTACACAAGTTTCTGAAGGCCGTTCTTATCTTAGCCAACCTGTCATATGCCGCTGATGATATCCTCTTGACCGTGGGCTTCAGGGGACAGGTCTGGCGTGATATCAACCCCCAGGTCTTTCTTTCTGATTCTAGAAGGATTTCATCTCCCAAATGATACCTTGTATCTGGCCTCCTGCTCCCTACACCTATCTTTATTACATTACATTTGCTCGGGTTAAACTCTGACAACCATTTGTTCGACCATTCCTGCAGCTTGTCCAAGTCTTCTTGAAGCCTCAAGCAGTCCTCCTTTGTCTTAATCCTTCTCATAATTTTGGCGTCATCAGCAAACATCGAGAGGAATGAGTCTATACCCTCTGTAAGATCATTTACGTATATCAGAAATATGATAAGTCAGAGTACAGAGCCCTGTGGGACTCCACTGGTGACTTCACGCCAATCTGAGGTCTCATCCCTCACTGTAACTCTCTACTTCCTATTGCTTAGGTACTCCCTTATTCACTGGAGCACCTTACCAGTTACTCCTGCCTGACTCTCCAGCATATGTACCAGCCTCTTATGCGGTACTGTGTCAAAGGCTTTCCGACTTTCCAAGAAGATGCAGTCTGGCCAGCCTTCTTTTTTTTTGCTTAATCTTTGTCACCTGGTCGTAGAATTCTATTAAGCCTGTGAGGCAAGATTTACCCTCCCTTAACCCATGTTGATGGTTTCACGAAGTCCCTTCTCTCCAGATGTGTTACTAGGTTCTTTTGCACGATCTTCTCCATCACCTTGCATGGTATACAAGTTAAGGACACTGGCCCGTAGTTCAGTGCCTTTTGCCTGTCACCCTTTTTGTATATTGGGACCACATTAGCAGTCTTCCATATTTCTTCTAAGTCTCCCATCTTCAGTGACCTACAGTGTGGAGAGTGGCAAGCAAAGTACTTCTGCACACACTTTCAATACCCATGGTGAGATCCGTCCAGACCAGCAGCCTTTCTCACATCCAAATCCAACAGGTGTCTCTTGACCTCATCTCTAGTAATGTCGAACCCTTCCAAGGCCGCCTGGTTTACTGCCCCCTTTCCTAGCTCAAGGACTAAGTTTCATTCTACTGTGAAGACCTCCTGGAACCTCTTGTTGCGTTCTTCACACACCTCTTTGTCATTCTCTGTGTACCTGTCCTCGCCTGTTCCAAGTTTCATTACCTGTTCTTTATCTGTTGTTTTCCTCCTGATATAGATCTGGAGCAGTTTTGGTTCGGTCATGGCTTTATTTGCTATATCAATTTCATACTGTCTCTCTGCTTCTCTTCTCACACTGATATACCAACCCGTTCTCGCAAATTTAATAAGTCAATATTGACTTATTAAATATGTGCATAGGTGACATACTTAACATAATAGTTTCCCTTAAAAAGCTTCATAGAAAACACCGACCTTACCTAACCTTCTTAGTATGTTAAGATAAGCATCTTATTGCTTCGTAATTACAATTATTACCTAACCTATACCTATAATAGGTTAAGTAACAATTGTAATTACTAAGCTTATTTTAGATGCTTATTTTAACATACTAAGTAGGTTAGGTAAGGTCGGTGTTTTCTATGAAGCTTTTCCAGGGAAACTATTATGTTTAGTATGTCACCTATGCACGCAACTAATAAGTCAATATTGACTTATTAAATTTGCGAGAACGGGTTGGATATACTCATTCCTGGCTCTCTGACTTCTCTCTGCTTTCTGCTGTTCTGTTAGTTTGGAAGTTCCTCCGCGCCCTCTACGTCCTCCACGCACGCGCGTGCGTGTGTGTGTGTGTGTGTGTGTGTGTGTGTGTGTGTGTGTGTGTGTGTGCGTGCGTGCGTGCGTGCGTGCGTGCGTGCGTGTACTCACCTAGTTGTGCTTGCGGGGGTTGAGCTGTGGCTCATTAGTCCCGCCTCTCAACTGTTAATCAACTGGTATTTGAAACTGTGTATGGAGTCAGCCTCCACCACATCACTGCCTAAGGCATTCCATTTGTTAACTACTCTGACACTGAAAAAGTTCTTTCTAACGTCCCTGTGGCTCATTTGGGTACTCAATTTCCACCTGTGTTCCCTTGTTCGCGTCCCACCTGTGTTGAATAGTTTATCCTCGTTTACCTTATTAATACCTCTGAGAATTTTATAGGTAGTGATCATTGTCTCCCCTTACTCTTCTGTCTTCCAGAGTCGTGAGGTGCATTTCCCGCAGCCTTTCCTCGTAACTCATGCCTCTTAGTTCTGGGACTAGTCTAGTGGCATACCTTTGGACTTTTTCTAGCTTCGTCTTGTGTTTGACAAGGTACGGGCTCCATGCTGGGGCTTCATACCCCAGGATTGTCTTACATATGTGGTGTACAAGGTTCTGAATGATTCCTTACACAGGTTCCTGAAGGCAGTTCTGATGTTAGCCAGCCTGGCATATGCCGCAGATGTTATTCTTATTAAATGGGCTTCAGGAGACAGGTATGGTGTGATATCAACTCCCAGATGTTTCTCTCTGTCCTTTTCTTAAAGGACTTCTTCTTTCATTCGGTATCTTGTCTGGCCTCCTATTTCCACTGCCTAGTTTCATTACCTTACATTTACTCGGGTTGACATTTATAAGCCATTTGTAGGACCATTCATTCAGTTTGTCTAGGTCATCTTGTAGCCTCATATTGTCTCTGTCTTAATCCTCCTCATAATCTTTGCGTCATCAGCAAACAGTGAGAGAAACGATTCTATTCCCTCTTGGAGATCATTTACATATATCAGAAACAGTATAGGTCCAGGGACTGAACCCTGCGGGACTCCACTGGTGACGTCTCGCCAATCTGAGATCTCACCCCGCACAGTGACTCGCTGTTTTCTGTTGCTTAGGTACTCTTTTATTCAGTGGAATACCTTTCCTTTCGCTCCAGCCTGCATCTCCAGCTTGTGCACTAGTCTCTCGTGTGGTACTGTGTCAAAGGCTTCCTGGCAATCCAAAAATATGCAGTCTGCCCACCCCTCTCTTTCTTGCCTGATTTGTGTTGCCTGGTCGTAGAATTCAATTAATTCTGTAGGGCAGGACTTGCCATCCCTGAAACTATGTTGATGCTGTGTTACAAAGTTCTTTCGCTCCAGATGTTTTTTTCCACACAATCTTTTCCATCATCTTGCATGGTATGCAAGTTAAGGACACAGGCCTGTAGTTCAGTGCCTCCTGCCTATCACCCTTCTTGTATATTGGGACTACATTGGCCATATTCCAAATTTTTGGCAGTTCACCTGTTACCAGTGATTTGTTATACACCATGGAGAGTGGCAGGCACAGAGCTTCTGCTCCTTCCTTTAGTATCCACGGTGATATTCCATCCGGGCCTATAGCCTTTGTCACGTCCAATTCTAGCAGATTCTTCCTCACTTCCCCACTGGTAATCACAAACTCCTTTAGTGGTGTCTTGTTTGATATTCCCTCTCCTATCTGTGGGACGTCTCCTTGCTCTACTGTGAAGACCTCCTGGAATTTCTTATTGAGTTCTTCACACACTTCCTTTTCGTTTTTAGCGAATCTATCTGAATCCCAATCCTCAGTTTCATTACCTGATCCTTTACTGTTGTTTTTCTCCTGGTGTGGCTGTGCAGCAATTTAAGTTTAACCTTTGCCTTGCTGCCTATGTCGTTTTCATATTGTCACTCCGTCTCTCTTCTCACCCTGACGTACTGTGTGTACGTGTGTGTGTGT
This sequence comes from Procambarus clarkii, assembly GCF_040958095.1. NCBI lineage: Eukaryota > Metazoa > Arthropoda > Malacostraca > Decapoda > Cambaridae > Procambarus > Procambarus clarkii. Next base: position 47,394,776 of record NC_091169.1, on the reverse strand, counting down.
GTGTGTGTGTGTGTGTGTGTGTGTGTGTGTGTGTGTGTGTGTGTGTGTGTGTGTGTGTGTGTGTGTGTGTGTATGTGTGCGTGTGGGTGTGTGTGTGTGTGTGTGTGTGTGTGTGTGTGTGTGTGTGTGTGTGTGTGTGTGTGTGTGGGTGCGTGTGTGCGTGTGTGTGTGTGTGTGTGTGTGTATGTGTGCGTGTGGGTGTGTGTGTGTGTGTGTGTGTGTGTGTGTGTGTGTGTGTGTGTGTTTGTGTGTGTGTGTGTGTGTGTGTGGGTGCGCGCGCCCACTTTACGTACCAACCACCTTGCTTGAGTGAGAGCGCGTAAAGGGGCCAAAATCCACGAGCAGGGAACAGACGCCACTAAATATACAATGCCACGAGTGCCACCACTGGCAGCGTGGTGGTGGGACGGATGCCAGAACCTCTGGTGCCGCCGCCGCCATCTTGGCTCCACCAGGTGTGTGCTGTGGGTGGGGTACCAGTACCAGGTGTGTCGGTTATACCAGATACGTCGCGAGTATGTCACCTACCTTGCTGTTACCTTGCGATGATTTCGGGGCTCATCGTCCCCGCGGCCCGGTCCTCGACCAGGCCTCCTGGTTGCTGAACTTGTTAACCAGGCTGTTGGACGCGGCTGCTCGCAGCCTGACGTATGAGTCACAGCCTGGTTGATCAGGTATTCTTTGGAGGTGTTTGTCAAGTTCTCTCTTGAACACTGTGAGGGGGTCGGCCAGTTATGCACCTTGTGTGTAGTGGAAGCGTGTTGAACAGTCTCGGGCCTCTGATGTTGATAGTTCTCTCTCAGAGTACCTGTTGCACCTCTGCTCTTCAATGGGGGTATTCTGCACATCCTGCCATGTCTTCTGGTCTCATGTGGTGTTATTACTGTGATGTTATGTTGACTATCGTAGGTGTTTAATTATGCCGAGGATATTAGGTTTATACCAGGTGGGTGTCGCGATTATGTTGGTTCTCCAGGTGTCAGGTGTCAGGTATAAGGGCACGTTATTTACTCCGGGTAAATAACGTTATTTAAGTTATGTATCAACACCTTCAGGAGTGTTGATGAGCACATGTGAGTGTTACAGTGTGTTCAGTGTTCCGGTGTGAACACCGGGTCATTGTTCCAAGTGTTTGTGGCTAAGGAACAACAGGAATATTACCGGAACAAATGTGGACGTTTACATGAACAAAACTCGAGCAGGAAGAGCGAGACCAACCGGGCTGTTGTGGGTATGTGGGCCTGCGGGCCGCTCCAAGCAACAGCCTGGTGGACCAAGCTATCACAAGTCAAGCCTGGCCATAGGCTGAACTTCCGGAGTAGCAAAACTGGCAGAACTCACTTTAGGTGTTTCCCAGGTATACTGTTAGTGTGTGTATACTGCGTATACCACATGTGACAGATATATTACAAAGACTCCACACATCATAGTGCTCCACAGACGCACGGAGACCACAACACCAAGTGGATCATATCAGCCACATGAAGATATCACCCCAGGTACTGAAGGAAGAGGCGGAAGCATTAAGCAACCCATTATTAAGGCCCTATAACTAATTATTGGAACTAAGAGAAGTATTGATCAACAAAAAGAACCCAGAATCAATATTCCAGAACCAGGGACCAGGAGCTAGAGACCAGTATCACGGGAAGGTAGGACAATATTTGTTGACCTTGGGGAAGCAGGATGTAAAGGGACACGTGAGCATAGTTCCAGGGAAGTCTTACAGTGACTACTGGACACACTGGGACCATGAGAGAACAGCGTAGGCAGCCTGCATGTTCCAGGACTGTCAGGAGGGCTTTGGTATCACACATGAGCCTGATCTGTGCAATGGGTTACAGTCTCCGTGGTGTAGTGGTAAGACACTCGCCTGGCGTTCCGCGAGCGCTTTGTCATGGGTTCGTATCCTGGCCGGGGAGGATTTACTGGGCGCAAATCCTTAACTGTAGCCTCTGTTTAACGCAACAGTAAAATGTGTACTTGGTTGTAACAACGATTCTTCGCGGCGGGGATCGTATTCCAGGGACCTGCCCGAAACGCTACGCGTACTAGTGGCTCTACAAGAATGTAACAACTCTTCTATATATCTCAAAAAAAATGGGGGAACAAGCTGGTACATTCTAATTGTATATCAGGCGAGGCGTTCCTGTTGGAACAGGAAAACTTCACAGAGATGATATATCACGATGAAGAGTTAACGAGGCGATATCTGTCAAGGAACGACTGTGAACGACTTGCCCGGAGCCACAGACTCACTCTATATGTCTTCAAGTGTTCTTTAAATAGAACAATATATAAATGCAAGACGAGTAGAAATGTTTCATCACACAGACAAGCTACAGGGCTTGGCCTACAAGTGCCTGCTGGGCTACAAGCACCTCCACCCTAACACGTGCCTGCTGGGCTACAAGCACCTCCACCCTAACACGTGCCTGCTGGGCTACAAGCACCTCCACCCTAACACGTGCCTGCTGGGCTACAAGCACCTCCACCCTAACACGTGCCTGCTGGGCTACAAGCACCTCCACCCTAACACGTGCCTGCTGGGCTACAAGCACCTCCACCCTAACACGTGCCTGCTGGGCTACAAGCACCTCCACCCTAACACGTGCCTGCTGGGCTACAAGCACCTCCACCCTAACACGTGCCTGCTGGGCTACAAGCACCTCCACCCTAACACCTGCCTGCTGGTCTACAAGCACCTCCACCCTAACACGTGCCTGCTGGGCTACAAGCACCTCCACCCTAACACGTGCCTGCTGGGCTACAAGCACCTCCACCCTAACACGTGCCTGCTGGGCTACAAGCACCTCCACCCTAACACGTGCCTGCTGGGCTACAAGCACCTCCACCCTAACAAGTGCCTGCTGGGCTACAAGCACCTCCACCCTAACACGTGCCTGCTGGACTACAAGCACCTCCACCCTAACACGTGCCTGCTGGGCTACAAGCACCTCCACCCTAACACGTGCCTGCTGGGCTACAAGCACCTCCACCCTAACACGTGCCTGCTGGGCTACAAGCACCTCCACCCTAACACGTGCCTGCTGGGCTACAAGCACCTCCACCCTAACACGTGCCTGCTGGGCTACAAGCACCTCCACCCTAACACGTGCCTGCTGGGCTACAAGCACCTCCACCCTAACACGTGCCTGCTGGGCTACAAGCACCTCCACCCTAACACGTGCCTGCTGGGCTACAAGCACCTCCACCCTAACACGTGCCTGCTGGGCTACAAGCACCTCCACCCTAACACGTGCCTGCTGGGCTACAAGCACCTCCACCCTAACACGTGCCTGCTGGGCTACAAGCACCTCCACCCTAACACCCCTGGAAACACAAACCGAAACTGTCTCTATTTTCCGCTTGTTACAACTTGTAATAAAGTTGTTACATCTTGACTTAACATGTTTATGACGTATTAAAACGTTGTTACAACTTGCTATATTGGTTGTTATAACTGGTTAGGCGGTGTTAAAACGTGTTCGAACGTTGTACCAACGTCGTAGTTTCGGTGTGTGTTTGGCGGGACGTGCCTGCTGGGCTACAAGCACCTCCACCCTAACACGTGCCTGCTGGGCTACAAGCACCTCCACCCTAACACGTGCCTGCTGGGCTACAAGCACCTCCACCCTAACAAGTGCCTGCTGGGCTACAAGCACCTCCACCCTAACACGTGCCTGCTGGACTACAAGCACCTCCACCCTAACACGTGCCTGCTGGGCTACAAGCACCTCCACCCTAACACGTGCCTGCTGGGCTACAAGCACCTCCACCCTAACACGTGCCTGCTGGGCTACAAGCACCTCCACCCTAACACGTGCCTGCTGGGCTACAAGCACCTCCACCCTAACAAGTGCCTGCTGGGCTACAAGCACCTCCACCCTAACACGTGCCTGCAGGGCTACAAGCACCTCCACCCTAACACGTGCCTGCTGGGCTACAAGCACCTCCACCCTAACACGTGCCTGCTGGGCTACAAGCACCTCCACCCTAACACGTGCCTGCTGGGCTACAAGCACCTCCACCCTAACACGTGCCTGCTGGGCTACAAGCACCTCCACCCTAACACGTGCCTGCTGGGCTACAAGCACCTCCACCCTAACACGTGCCTGCTGGACTACAAGCACCTCCACCCTAACACGTGCCTGCTGGGCTACAAGCACCTCCACCCTAACACGTGCCTGCTGGGCTACAAGCACCTCCACCCTAACACGTGCCTGCTGGGCTACAAGCACCTCCACCCTAACACGTGCCTGCTGGGCTACAAGCACCTCCACCCTAACACGTGCCTGCTGGGCTACAAGCACCTCCACCCTAACACGTGCCTGCTGGGCTACAAGCACCTCCACCCTAACACCGTGCCTGCTGGTCTACAAGCACCTCCACCCTAACACGTGCCTGCTGGGCTACAAGCACCTCCACCCTAACACGTGCCTGCTGGGCTACAAGCACCTCCACCCTAACACGTGCCTGCTGGGCTACAAGCACCTCCACCCTAACACGTGCCTGCTGGGCTACAAGCACCTCCACCCTAACAAGTGCCTGCTGGGCTACAAGCACCTCCACCCTAACACGTGCCTGCTGGACTACAAGCACCTCCACCCTAACACGTGCCTGCTGGGCTACAAGCACCTCCACCCTAACACGTGCCTGCTGGGCTACAAGCACCTCCACCCTAACACGTGCCTGCTGGGCTACAAGCACCTCCACCCTAACAAGTGCCTGCTGGGCTACAAGCACCTCCACCCTAACACGTGCCTGCTGGGCTACAAGCACCTCCACCCTAACACGTGCCTGCTGGGCTACAAGCACCTCCACCCTAACACGTGCCTGCTGGGCTACAAGCACCTCCACCCTAACACGTGCCTGCTGGGCTACAAGCACCTCCACCCTAACACGTGCCTGCTGGGCTACAAGCACCTCCACCCTAACACGTGCCTGCTGGGCTACAAGCACCTCCACCCTAACACGTGCCTGCTGGGCTACAAGCACCTCCACCCTAACACGTGCCTGCTGGGCTACAAGCACCTCCACCCTAACACGTGCCTGCTGGGCTACAAGCACCTCCACCCTAACACGTGCCTGCTGGGCTACAAGCACCTCCACCCTAACACGTGCCTGCTGGGCTACAAGCACCTCCACCCTAACACGTGCCTGCTGGGCTACAAGCACCTCCACCCTAACACGTGCCTGCTGGGCTACAAGCACCTCCACCCTAACACGTGCCTGCTGGGCTACAAGCACCTCCACCCTAACACGTGCCTGCTGGGCTACAAGCACCTCCACCCTAACACGTGCCTGCTGGGCTACAAGCACCTCCACCCTAACACGTGCCTGCTGGGCTACAAGCACCTCCACCCTAACACGTGCCTGCTGGGCTACAAGCACCTCCACCCTAACACGTGCCTGCTGGGCTACAAGCACCTCCACCCTAACACGTGCCTGCTGGGCTACAAGCACCTCCACCCTAACACGTGCCTGCATGGGCTACAAGCACCTCCACCCTAACACGTGCCTGCTGGGCTACAAGCACCTCCACCCTAACACGTGCCTGCTGGGCTACAAGCACCTCCACCCTAACACGTGCCTGCTGGGCTACAAGCACCTCCACCCTAACACGTGCCTGCTGGGCTACAAGCACCTCCACCCTAACACGTGCCTGCTGGGCTACAAGCACCTCCACCCTAACACGTGCCTGCTGGGCTACAAGCACCTCCACCCTAAAACGTGCCTGCTGGGCTACAAGCACCTCCACCCTAACACGTGCCTGCTGGGCTACAAGCACCTCCACCCTAACACGTGCCTGCTGGGCTACAAGCACCTCCACCCTAACACGTGCCTGCTGGGCTACAAGCACCTCCACCCTAACACGTGCCTGCTGGGCTACAAGCACCTCCACCCTAACACGTGCCTGCTGGGCTACAAGCACCTCCACCCTAACACGTGCCTGCTGGGCTACAAGCACCTCCACCCTAACACGTGCCTGCTGGACTACAAGCACCTCCACCCTAACACGTGCCTGCTGGGCTACAAGCACCTCCACCCTAACACGTGCCTGCTGGTCTACAAGCACCTCCACCCTAACACGTGCCTGCTGGTCTACAAGCACCTCCACCCTAACACGTGCCTGCTGGTCTACAAGCACCTCCACCCTAACACGTGCCTGCTGGGCTACAAGCACCTCCACCCTAACACGTGCCTGCTGGGCTACAAGCACCTCCACCCTAACACGTGCCTGCTGGTCTACAAGCACCTCCACCCTAACACGTGCCTGCTGGGCTACAAGCACCTCCACCCTAACACGTGCCTGCTGGTCTACAAGCACCTCCACCCTAACACGTGCCTGCTGGGCTACAAGCACCTCCACCCTAACACGTGCCTGCTGGTCTACAAGCACCTCCACCCTAACACGTGCCTGCTGGGCTACAAGCACCTCCACCCTAACACGTGCCTGCTGGTCTACAAGCACCTCCACCCTAACACGTGCCTGCTGGGCTACAAGCACCTCCACCCTAACACGTGCCTGCTGGGCTACAAGCACCTCCACCCTAACACGTGCCTGCTGGGCTACAAGCACCTCCACCCTAACACGTGCCTGCTGGGCTACAAGCACCTCCACCCTAACACGTGCCTGCTGGGCTACAAGCACCTCCACCCTAACACGTGCCTGCTGGGCTACAAGCACCTCCACCCTAACACGTGCCTGCTGGGCTACAAGCACCTCCACCCTAACAAGTGCCTGCTGGGCTACAAGCACCTCCACCCTAACACGTGCCTGCTGGGCTACAAGCACCTCCACCCTAACAAGTGCCTGCTGGGCTACAAGCACCTCCACCCTAACACGTGCCTGCTGGGCTACAAGCACCTCCACCCTAACACGTGCCTGCTGGTCTACAAGCACCTCCACCCTAACACGTGCCTGCTGGACTACAAGCACCTCCACCCTAACACGTGCCTGCTGGGCTACAAGCACCTCCACCCTAACACGTGCCTGCTGGTCTACAAGCACCTCCACCCTAACACGTGCCTGCTGGACTACAAGCACCTCCACCCTAACACGTGCCTGCTGGGCTACAAGCACCTCCACCCTAACACGTGCCTGCTGGGCTACAAGCACCTCCACCCTAACACGTGCCTGCTGGGCTACAAGCACCTCCACCCTAACACGTGCCTGCTGGGCTACAAGCACCTCCACCCTAACACGTGCCTGCTGGGCTACAAGCACCTCCACCCTAACACGTGCCTGCTGGGCTACAAGCACCTCCACCCTAACACGTGCCTGCTGGGCTACAAGCACCTCCACCCTAACACGTGCCTGCTGGTCTACAAGCACCTCCACCCTAACACGTGCCTGCTGGACTACAAGCACCTCCACCCTAACACGTGCCTGCTGGGCTACAAGCACCTCCACCCTAACACGTGCCTGCTGGGCTACAAGCACCTCCACCCTAACACGTGCCTGCTGGGCTACAAGCACCTCCACCCTAACACGTGCCTGCTGGGCTACAAGCACCTCCACCCTAACACGTGCCTGCTGGGCTACAAGCACCTCCACCCTAACACGTGCCTGCTGGGCTACAAGCACCTCCACCCTAACACGTGCCTGCTGGTCTACAAGCACCTCCACCCTAACACGTGCCTGCTGGGCTACAAGCACCTCCACCCTAACACGTGCCTGCTGGGCTACAAGCACCTCCACCCTAACACGTGCCTGCTGGGCTACAAGCACCTCCACCCTAACACGTGCCTGCTGGGCTACAAGCACCTCCACCCTAACACGTGCCTGCTGGGCTACAAGCACCTCCACCCTAACACGTGCCTGCTGGGCTACAAGCACCTCCACCCTAACACGTGCCTGCTGGGCTACAAGCACCTCCACCCTAACACGTGCCTGCTGGGCTACAAGCACCTCCACCCTAACACGTGCCTGCTGGGCTACAAGCACCTCCACCCTAACACGTGCCTGCTGGGCTACAAGCACCTCCACCCTAACACGTGCCTGCTGGTCTACAAGCACCTCCACCCTAACACGTGCCTGCTGGGCTACAAGCACCTCCACCCTAACACGTGCCTGCTGGGCTACAAGCACCTCCACCCTAACACGTGCCTGCTGGGCTACAAGCACCTCCACCCTAACACGTGCCTGCTGGGCTACAAGCACCTCCACCCTAACACGTGCCTGCTGGGCTACAAGCACCTCCACCCTAACACGTGCCTGCTGGGCTACAAGCACCTCCACCCTAACACGTGCCTGCTGGTCTACAAGCACCTCCACACCTATACACGTGCCTTCTGGGCTACAAGCACCTCCACCCTAACCACGTGCCTGCTGGGCTACAAGCCCTCCACCCTAACACGTGCCTGCTGGGCTACAAGCACCTCCACCCTAACACGTGCCTGCTGGGCTTACAAGCACCTCCACCCTAACACGTGCCTGCTGGGCTACAAGCACCTCACCCCTAACACGTGCCTGCTGGGCTACAAGCACCTCCACCCTAACACGTGCCTGCTGGGCTACAAGCACCTCCACCCTAACACGTGCCTTGCTGGGCTACAAGCACCTCCACCCTAACACGTGCCTGCTGGGCTACAAGCACCTCCACCCTAACACTTGCCTGCTGGGCTACAAGCACCTCCACCCTAACACGTGCCTGCTGGGTCTACAAGCACCTCCACCCTAACACAGTGCTGCTGGTCTACAAGCACCTCCACCCTAACACGTGCCTTCTGGGCTACATAGCACCTCCACCCTAACACGTGCCTGCTGGGCTACAAGCACCTCCACCCTAACACGTGCCTGCTGGGCTACAAGCACCTCCACCCTAACACGTGCCTGACTGGGCTACCAAGCACCTCCACACTAACCCGTGCCTGCTGGGCTACAAGCACCTCCACCCTAACCACGTGGCCTGCTGGGCTACAAGCACCTCCACCCTAACCACGTGCCTGCGGGTCACCAGTCACCTCCAACCCTAACACGTGCCTTCTGGGCTACAAGCACCTCCACCCTAACACTGCCTGCTGGGCTACAAAGCACCTCCCACCCTAACACGTGCTGATGGCTACAAGGCACCTCCACCCTAACACGTGCCTGCTGGGCTCAGCACCTCCACCTAACACGTGCCTGCTGTGCTACAAGGCACCTCCACCCTACACACGTGCTTCTGGGCTACAAGAACTCCACCCTAACACGTGCCTGCCGTGGGCTACAAGCACCTCCACCCTAACCCGTGCCTGATGGGCTACAAGCACCTCCACCCTAACACGGACTGCTGGTCTACAAAGCACACTCCACCCTAACACGTGCCTTCTGGCTACAAGCACCTCCACCCTACACGTGCCTGCTGCTACAAGCACCTCCACCCTAAAACGTGCTGCTGGTCTACAAGCACCTCCACCTACACGTGCCTGCTGGGCTACAAGCCACCATCCCTAACACGTGCCTGCTGGGTCCTACAAAGCACCTCCACCCTAACACGTTGCCTGCTGGGCTACAAGCACCTCCACCCTAACACGTGCCTGCTGGTCTACAAGCACCTCCACCCTATTAAGTGCCTGCTGGGCTACAAGCACCTCCACCCTAACAAGTGCCTGCGTCTGAGGCTCACACCAGCAGTGTACTCACCTAGTTGGGCTTGCGGGGGTTGAGCTTCGGCTCTTTGGTCCCGCCTCTCAACCGTCAATCTACTGGTGAACAGATTCCAGCAACAGTGTATACTGTTGTTGTTTTTAGATTCAGCTACTGGGAACAAGTTGCAAGTAGCACGGGCTATGGTGAGCCCGTAGTGGACTTACCTGGCACAGGAGCGGGGCAAGTAGCACGGGCTATGGTGAGCCCGTAGTGGACTTACCTGGCACAGGAGCGGGGCAAGTAGCACGGGCTATGGTGAGCCCGTAGCGGACTTACCTGGCACAGGAGCGGGGCAAGTAGCACGGGCTATGGTGAGCCCGTAGTGGACTTACCTGGCACAAGAGCGGGGCAAGTAGCACGGGCTATGGTGAGCCCGTAGTGGACTTACCTGGCACAGGAGCGGGGCAAGTAGCACGGGCTGTGGTGAGCCCGTAGTGGACTTACCTGGCACAGGAGCGGGGCAAGTAGTACGGGCTATGGTGAGCCCGTAGTGGACTTACCTGGCACAAGAGCGGGGCAAGTAGCACGGGCTATGGTGAGCCCGTAGTGGACTTACCTGGCACAGGAGCGGGGCAAGTAGCACGGGCTATGGTGAGCCCGTAGTGGACTTACCTGGCACAGGAGCGGGGCAAGTAGCACGGGCTATGGTTAGCCCGTAGTGGACTTACCTGGCACAGGAGCGGGTCAAGTAGCACGGGCTATGGTGAGCCCGTAGTTGACTTACCTGGCACAGGAGCGGGGCAAGTAGCACGGGCTATGGTGAGCCCGTAGTGGACTTACCTGGCACAGGAGCGGGGCAAGTAGCACGGGCTATGGTGAGCCCGTAGCGGACTTACCTGGCACAGGAGCGGGGCAAGTAGCACGGGCTATGGTGAGCCCGTAGTGGACTTACCTGGCACAGGAGCGGGGCAAGTAGCACGGGCTATGGTGAGCCCGTAGCGGACTTACCTGGCACAGGAGCGGGGCAAGTAGCACGGGCTATGGTGAGCCCGTAGCGGACTTACCTGGCACAGGAGCGGGGCAAGTAGCACGGGCTATGGTGAGCCCGTAGTGGACTTACCTGGCACAGGAGCGGGGCAAGTAGCACGGGCTATGGTGAGCCCGTAGCGGACTTACCTGGCACAGGAGCGGGGCAAGTAGCACGGGCTATGGTGAGCCCGTAGCGGACTTACCTGGCACAGGAGCGGGGCAAGTAGCACGGGCTATGGTGAGCCCGTAGCGGACTTACCTGGCACAGGAGCGGGGCGAGTAGCACGGGCTATGGTGAGCCCGTAGTGGACTTACCTGGCACAGGAGCGGGGCAAGTAGCACGGGCTATGGTGAGCCCGTAGTGGACTTACCTGGCACAAGAGCGGGGTTGTAACTCTCATAATAGAATATACTCTCCATAACGTGTACTCAACGTTAGGAGAGTATATTTTGACGTATACTCTACCTAAAACCAAAAATGTCGCACTAGAATATGGAAGCAGGTGGCGAAATTGACGGACTGTTCCGTATTGTTTTGGGTCCTGTGGAAGGTTAGGAGAAGGGCACCTTAGTGCGACGCTTCCATGACGGTGGGCACCTTGGGTGCACGGGCTGGAGTGCCAGCATCTAATATCGCAACAGTTTAAATGTAAAGAGTTGCAAGGGTCAGGAAACCACCGGGTGGATGATATCAGGAGAAAGAGAAGAGGAAGGAGAGAAATTGAGGAGCAAGTAGAGGTGAAAAAGTGAGGGGGGAAGAGTTCGACATGACAGCGAGCGGTGACTGTGTTAAGGGGGGGAGGGTGAGGTGTTGTGGGGGGGGAGGGTGATAGAGGGTGGGGGGGGTCAAGGGATCAGGGGGGAGGGTGAGGTGTTGTGGGGGGGGGAGGGTGATAGAGGGTGGGTGGGGTGGGGGGGGTGAAGGGATCAGGGGGGAGGGTGATAGAGGGTGGGTGGGGTGGGGGGGGTCAAGGGATCAGGGGGGAGGGTGAGGTGTTGTGGGGGGTGGAGGGTGATAGAGGGTGGGAGGGGTGGGGGGGGTCAAGGGATCAGGGGGGAGGGTGAGGTGTTGTGGGGGGGGGGAGGGTGATGGAGGGTGGGTGGGGTGGGGGGGGTCATGGGATCTGTTATAGGTGGTAGTGGGTGAAGATTTTTTAAATTTAAATTTTGGCCCGAGGGGCGAGTTTACTGGGCAGCGCCACTCATCTTGTTAGTGGACACACCGCCATAGTGACAGTATTGGGCAGCGCCACTCATCTTGTTAGTGGACACACCGCCATAGTGACAGTATTGGGCAGCGCCACTCATCTTGTTAGTGGACACACCGCCATAGTGACAGTATTGGGCAGCGCCACTCATCTTGTTAGTGGACACACCGCCATAGTGACAGTATTGGGCAGCGCCACTCATCTTGTTAGTGGACACACCGCCATAGTGACAGTATTGGGCAGCGCCACTCATCTTGTTAGTGGACACACCGCCATAGTGACAGTATTGGGCAGCGCCACTCATCTTGTTAGTGGACACACCGCCATAGTGACAGTATTGGGCAGCGCCACTCATCTTGTTAGTGGACACACCGCCATAGTGACAGTATTGGGCAGCGCCACTCATCTTGTTAGTGGACACACCGCCATAGTGACAGTATTGGGCAGCGCCACTCATCTTGTTAGTGGACACACCGCCATAGTGACAGTATTGGGCAGCGGCACTCATCTTGTTAGTGGACACACCGCCATAGTGACAGTATTGGGCAGCGCCACTCATCCTGTGAGTGGACACACCGCCATAGTGACAGTATTGGGCAGCGGCACTCATCCTGTGAGTGGACACACCGCCATAGTGACAGTATTGGGCAGCGCCACTCATCCTGTGAGTGGACACACCGCCATAGTGACAGTATTGGGCAGCGCCACTCATCTTGTTAGTGGACACACCGCCATAGTGACAGTATTGGGCAGCGCCACTCATCCTGTGAGTGGACACACCGCCATAGTGACAGTATTGGGCAGCGCCACTCATCCTGTGAGTGGACACACCGCCATAGTGACAGTATTGGGCAGCGTAAGTCATCCTGTGAGTGGACACACCGCCATAGTGACAGTATTGGGCAGCGCCAGTCATCCTGTGAGTGGACACACCGCCATAGTGACAGTATTGGGCAGCGCCAGTCATCTTGTGAGTGGACACACCGCCATAGTGACAGTATTGGGCAGCGCCACTCATCCTGTGAGTGGACACACCGCCATAGTGACAGTATTGGGCAGCGCCACTCATCCTGTGAGTGGACACACCGCCATAGTGACAGTATTGGGCAGCGCCAGTCATCTTGTGAGTGGACACACCGCCATAGTGACAGTATTGGGCAGCGCCAGTCATCTTGTGAGTGGACACACCGCCATAGTGACAGTATTCGGCAGCGCCAGTCATCCTGTGAGTGGACACACCGCCATAGTGACAGTATTGGGCAGCGTCACTCATCCTGTGAGTGGACACACCGCCATAGTGACAGTATTGGGCAGCGCCAGTCATCCTGTGAGTGGACACACCACCATAGTGACAGTATTGGGCAGCGTCACTCATCCTGTGAGTGGACACACCGCCATAGTGACAGTATTGGGCAGCGCCACTCATCCTGTGAGTGGACACACCGCCATAGTGACAGTATTGGGCAGCGCCACTCATCCTGTGAGTGGACACACCGCCATAGTGACAGTATTGGGCAGCGTCACTCATCCTGTGAGTGGACACACCGCCATAGTGACAGTATTGGGCAGCGTCACTCATCCTGTGAGTGGACACACCGCCATAGTGACAGTATTGGGCAGCGTCACTCATCCTGTGAGTGGACACACCGCCATAGTGACAGTATTGGGCAGCGTCACTCATCCAGTGAGTGGACACACCGCCATAGTGACAGTATTAGGCAGCGTCACTCATCCTGTGAGTGGACACACCGCCATAGTGACAGTATTGGGCAGCGTCACTCATCCTGTGAGTGGACACACTGCCATAGTGACAGTATTGGGCAGCGTCACTCATCCTGTGAGTGGACACACCGCCATAGTGACAGTATTGGGCAGCGCCACTCATCCTGTGAGTGGACACACCGCCATAGTGACAGTATTGGGCAGCGTCACTCATCCTGTGAGTGGACACACCGCCATAGTGACAGTATTGGGCAGCGCCAGTCATCCTGTGAGTGGACACACCGCCATAGTGACAGTATTGGGCAGCGCCACTCATCCTGTGAGTGGACACACCGCCATAGTGACAGTATTGGGCAGCGTCACTCATCCTGTGAGTGGACACACCGCCATAGTGACAGTATTGGGCAGCGTCACTCATCCTGTGAGTGGACACACCGCCATAGTGACAGTATTGGGCAGCGTCACTCATCCTGTGAGTGGACACACCGCCATAGTGACAGTATTGGGCAGCGTCACTCATCCTGTGAGTGGACACACCGCCATAGTGACAGTATTGGGCAGCGCCACTCATCCTGTGAGTGGACACACCGCCATAGTGACAGTATTGGGCAGCGTCACTCATCCTGTGAGTGGACACACCGCCATACTGACAGTATTGGGCAGCGCCACTCATCCTGTGAGTGGACACACCGCCATGGTGACAGTATTGGGCAGCGTCACTCATCCTGTGAGTGGACACACCGCCATAGTGACAGTATTGGGCAACGCCACTCATCCTGTGAGTGGACACACCGCCATAGTGACAGTATTGGGCAGCGTCACTCATCCTGTGAGTGGACACACCGCCATAGTGACAGTATTGGGCAGCGCCACTCATCTTGTGAGTGGACACACCGCCATAGTGACAGTATTGGGCAGCGCCACCCATCCTGTGAGTGGACACACCACCATAGTGACAGTATTGGGCAGCGCCACTCATCCTGTGAGTGGACACACCGCCATAGTGACAGTATTGGGCAGCGTCACTCATCCTGTGAGTGGACACACCGCCATAGTGACAGTATTGGGCAGCGTCACTCATCCTGTGAGTGGACACACCGCCATAGTGACAGTATTGGGCAGCGTCACTCATCCTGTGAGTGGACACACCGCCATAGTGACAGTATTGGGCAGCGTCACTCATCCTGTGAGTGGACACACCGCCATAGTAACAGTATTGGGCAGCGTCACTCATCCTGTGAGTGGACACACCGCCATAGTGACAGTATTGGGCAGCGTCACTCATCCTGTGAGTGGACACACCGCCATAGTGACAGTATTGGGCAGCGTCACTCATCCTGTGAGTGGACACACCGCCATAGTGACAGTATTGGGCAGCGCCACTCATCCTGTGAGTGGACACACCGCCATAGTGACAGTATTGGGCAGCGCCACTCATCTTGTGAGTGGACACACCGCCATAGTGACAGTATTGGGCAGCGCCACTCATCCTGTGAGTGGACACACCGCCATAGTGACAGTATTGGGCAGCGCCACTCATCCTGTGAGTGGACACACCGCCATAGTGACAGTATTGGGCAGCGCCACTCATCCTGTGAGTGGACACACCGCCATAGTGACAGTATTGGGCAGCGCCACTCATCCTGTGAGTGGACACACCGCCATAGTGACAGTATTGGGCAGCGTCACTCATCCTGTGAGTGGACACACCGCCATAGTGACAGTATTGGGCAGCGCCACTCATCCTGTGAGTGAACACACCGCCATAGTGACAGTATTGGGCAGCGCCACTCATCCTGTGAGTGGACACACCGCCATAGTGACAGTATTGGGCAGCGCCACTCATCCTGTGAGTGGACACACCGCCATAGTGACAGTATTGGGCAGCGCCAGTCATCCTGTGAGTGGACACACCACCATAGTGACAGTATTGGGCAGCGTCACTCATCCTGTGAGTGGACACACCGCCATAGTGACAGTATTGGGCAGCGTCACTCATCCTGTGAGTGGACACACCGCCATAGTGACAGTATTGGGCAGCGCCACTCATCCTGTGAGTGGACACACCGCCATAGTGACAGTATTGGGCAGCGTCACTCATCCTGTGAGTGGACACACCGCCATACTGACAGTATTGGGCAGCGCCACTCATCCTGTGAGTGGACACACCGCCATGGTGACAGTATTGGGCAGCGCCACTCATCCTGTGAGTGGACACACCGCCATAGTGACAGTATTGGGCAGCGCCACTCATCCTGTGAGTGGACACACCGCCATAGTGACAGTATTGGGCAGCGTCACTCATCCTGTGAGTGGACACACCGCCATAGTGACAGTATTGGGCAGCGCCACTCATCCTGTGAGTGGACACACCGCCATAGTGACAGTATTGGGCAGCGCCACTCATCCTGTGAGTGGACACACCGCCATAGTGACAGTATTGGGCAGCGCCACTCATCCTGTGAGTGGACACACCGCCATAGTGACAGTATTGGGCAGCGCCACTCATCCTGTGAGTGGACACACCACCATAGTGACAGTATTGGGCAGCGCCACTCATCCTGTGAGTGGACACACCGCCATAGTGACAGTATTGGGCAGCGCCACTCATCTTGTGAGTGGACACACCGCCATAGCAGCATGTACAACACTCCCCAATAGGAAGAAAACCCGCTGGGTTGTTCATCCTGTCACTTGTTCCCAGACACAGCTGGGACTTGCTTAACTGTCTCAAGTGAGCAGCTCCTCAAACAAGAAGATTAACATCTCTCAACCCTTAAAAGCTTACGTTATCTTGCGGGTGCAAAATGGGGAAATCTTTTAAGAACAGTATCAATATTTGACAAATAGTGTTTTCCTAACTCAAACAATGTGGGGTTTATTATTCTACACATACTTCTGATGTCACTCAGGTGTTCACATTCACGTAGATAGTGGTCAAGGCGGTGTCCATCACTCTCACCACAGATTCTGCAACTTTGCTGATCAACTGTTGTTTCCATTCCATATCTCAATGGTTATTTGTATCCAAGACGGATTCTCGCTATTACTGATTCTCTCCCGCGGCCACCTCCCCTTCGTCCATAATGATTGGGATTGCCAGCTGCAACCATGTTGTACCATCGTACAGATTCACTGGGTTGTGCTTCTATGCTCCTTTCCTCAGTTACCTTGTCACGGTGATGTTGCCTGATAATACCTCTAATTTGTAGTTGAGTCTTGGGTATGAAGTATTCAATATGGTCTCCTTCAGCGCCTTCAGCAGCCAGCACATCTGCTCGTTCATTTCCACATATTCCAACATGGGAGGGGATCCACAGGAACTTGACGACTCTTCCCTGATTGGTAAGTACTCTCACAGCTCTCTTGATCTCAGCGACTATTGCAAGATTTTCTGCCCGATTTTTACTTAGGCTTTGCAGTGCTGCTTTTGATTCGGTGCAAATCACTGCACCATTAGTGTTCCGTTCAAGAAACCTTAACGCCATAACAATGGCAGTTAGCTCTGCTTGCGTTGAAGAGGCATAGTTCTCAATACGCGCTTTTTCTTCATGTCTGCATTGGAAAGTATTATCCTTGATTACCGTGTATGCTGCACCAGCCCTGCCATTGACAGGATTAGATGACCCGTCAGTGTAAATTTGATCTTGTTCATCTCCGGCTTCTTTATAAATTTCCTCAAGATATTTGTGCCTCATTTCTTCTGGTATCATGTGGGATTTTTTCGTTGCCATTTCATTGATGATAATCTTGCATGAGTCATCCTCCCAGGGAGGTAACCTCTCTACAGGCAGGAACTCACCGGCTTGCTCAAGCAGGTGAAGCTCTTCGAGGTAGCAGACTGATCTGTGATGCCATTTTTTGCTTCTCCTGTTTCCCCCTGAAAGTAGCACAGAGCTCAGTTTTTTCTTAGCAATATCATTGTAATGGGGATCTCTGGCTATCCTAATTGCAAGCTTAGCATTCAGCTCCTTAATTCTGCTTTTAACACTAGGGAGGGACAACTCCTCTCGTAGATTAGACGTTTTGGCAGTTCTTGGAACTCCAAGAATGTCATGGCTTCATTTTGAATGCTTTCAAGCATTTTCATATCTCTTTGGGAGTAGGTGCACAGAACTGGTGCGACATAGTCTATGACGGAGCGCACATAGGCTGTGTATATCATTTTAAGCACGGCAATAGAGGCTCCATGTCCATTCCAGGTAATAGCTTTCAGTGCCCTGAGTCGACTTTTGCGTGTTCCTGAGTTGATTGAGCTCCTCTTTCTTTCCCTTGTTAGAGCCGACAGTGACGCCAAGGTACCGATAGTGGTCAACCCATTCAAGTGTTACACCATTAATTTGCAGTTCTTCATTTACTCTCCGCTTGTGATGGGAGTATGCCTTCGTCTTGTTTGTGGAGAGAGTGCAACCGAGCTCAGTACATTTCCTTCCAAGGAGTTCAATGGACTGTTCAATTTTTCCCAAGGTGGGAGCTTGTATTAGGACATCATCTGCATATCCCACTTGTTGTGTTCCTTCCGGAAAATCAATATTTGCAATGGCGTTCATAAGTACATTGAATAGGTGAAGATGTTGTGGAATATCTGGGAGCCATTCAAAAGCACCCAGACAGAGGACATTAGTCTCACTATGTAGACCAGGACACCCTCACTATAAACACTGAACTAAACAAATGTACAACCACCCTCCCAGAGCACTTAGACCCGTCCTCACAGCTTGGCACTAGATGCTCCCGCGCCCGCCA
Source organism: Procambarus clarkii (assembly GCF_040958095.1). Taxonomy (NCBI): domain Eukaryota; kingdom Metazoa; phylum Arthropoda; class Malacostraca; order Decapoda; family Cambaridae; genus Procambarus; species Procambarus clarkii. Next base: position 47,376,494 of record NC_091169.1, on the reverse strand, counting down.
GCACCTCTTAAACTCCTAAATCAACATAAATTAACGGTTGGGCAGATTAGCGCCAAATTTATGCAAAGCAGAATACTTAAAAAAAAAAACTGGCAGATCTAATAAACCAAATCCAAACTGCCCTCAGAAACCAGGGACAATTAATCAAAACAGTTATCAACTGAGGAAGCACCTAGCATCAAGGGCGCCTTAAGATGTAAACTTTACCAAGACAGACAATAAGAACAAGAAATTAATATGTATTAGCAAGAGATATTCAGAATAAATCCACAGGGAAATAAAAACAATTGCTCCACCACTGAATAAGATATTACAAATCAAGTGTAAACAGAGCTGCAACTTTAGTAGCAACACTCCAAGCAACAGCCTGGTGGATCAAACTCTCGCAAGTCAAGCCTGGCGTCGGGTCGGCATGGGGAGAAGAACTCCCAGAACCCCATCAACCAGGTACCAAAAACAGACCTTAACAATTTGTAAAATGTGCGGCACTTTATGAACCACGTGTCCAGCAAGGAAGGTCCAAAAGCAAATACAGAAGTTAAGAGCGTCACGTGACGTTAACAAACAACCAGGGGCCAGATAACGAAGCAGTTACGCAAGCACTTATGAAACTATACATCTTTTCTTAATCTTTGGCGGCTTTGTTTACAATTATTAAACAGTTAATGAGCTCCGAATCACCAGAAGTCTGTTTATAACAATAACAACAGTTGATTGGGAAGTTTTCATACTTATAAACTGTTTAATAAATGTAACCAAAGCCGTCAAAGATTGAAGAAAGATGAACACGTTCGTAAATACTTGTACATATTTATATGAAAAATCTGCAGGCAGTGTTAGACAAGGCTCTGAGAAGAACAGCAAAACACGGTCCACCATATGACCAAATAATCCAGGAACGCCGGGAATCTGTGAACAGATTACCACAGAACACCAGACTCTTTCATCAAGCCACCAAGGGGTGGAATTCCATTGAAATGTTATAAGGCTCAGTGCTAGAAAGATTACGCCACACCGCCATAGTGACAGTATTGGGCAGCGCCAGTCATCCTGTGAGTGGACACACCGCCATAGTGACAGTATTGGGCAGCGCCAGTCATCCTGTGAGTGGACACACCGCCATAGTGACAGTATTGGGCAGCGCCACTCATCCTGTGAGTGGACACACCGCCATAGTGACAGTATTGGGCAGCGCCAGTCATCCTGTGAGTGGACACACCGCCATAGTGACAGTATTGGGCAGCGCCACTCATCCCGTGGGTGAACACACCTCCATAGTGACAGTATTGGGCAGCGCCACTCATCCTGTGAGTGGACACACCGCCATAGTGACAGTATTGGGCAGCGCCACTCATGCTGTGAGTGGACACACCACCATAGTGACAGTATTGGGCAGCGCCACTCATCCAGTGAGTGGAAACTGCGCCATAGTGACAGTATTGGGCAGCGCCACTCATCCTGTGAGTGGACACACCGCCATAGTGACAGTATTGGGCAGCGCCACTCATCTTGTTAGTGGACACACCGCCATAGTGATAGTATTGGGCAGCGCCACTCATCCTGTGAGTGGACACACCGCCATAGTGACAGTATTGGGCAGCGCCACTCATCCTGTGAGTGGACACACCGCCATAGTGACAGTATTGGGCAGCGCCACTCATCCTGTGAGTGGACACACTGCCATAGTGACAGTATTGGGCAGCGCCACTCTTCTTGTTAGTGGACACACCGCCATAGTGACAGTATTGGGCAGCGCCACTCATCCTGTGAGTGGACACACCGCCATAGTGACAGTATTGGGCAGCGCCACTCATCCTGTGAGTGGACACACCGCCATAGCAGCATGTACAACACTCCCCAATAGGAAGAAAACCCGCCGGGTTGTTCATCCTGTCACTTGTACCCAGACACAGCTGGGACTTGCTTAACTGTCTCAAGTAAACATCTCCTCAAACAAGAAGATTAACATTTGTCAACCATTAAAAGCTTACGTTATCTTGCGGGTGCAAAATGGGGGAATCTTTTAAAAACAGTATCTATATTTGACAAATAGTGTTTTCCTAACTCAAACAATGTGGGGTTTATTATTCTACACATACTTCTAATGTTTCTCAGATGTTCACAATCTCGTAAATAGTGGTCTAGGGAGTGTCCATCACTCTCATCACTGATTCTGCAACTCTGCTCAACTTGTGTTTCCATTCCAAATCTCCATGGATATTTGTATCCAAGACTGATTCTCGCTGTTACTGATTCTCTCCCTCGTCCTCCTCATTTTCGGCGCATAATGACTTCACTGGTTTGTGCTTCTATCCTCCTTTCCTCAGTAACCTTGTCACGGTGATGTTGCCTGACAATACCTCTAATTTTTAGTAGAGTCTTGGGTATGAAGTATTCAATATGGTCTCCTTCAGCGCCTTCAGCAGCCAGCACATCTGCTCGTTCATTCCCACATATTCCAACATGGGAGGGGATCCACAGGAACTTGACGACTCTTCTCTGACTGGTTAGTACCCTCACAGCTCTCTTGATCTCAGCGACTATCGCTGGATTTTCTGCCCGATTGTTAGTAAGGCTTTGTCCACAACTTGTGTGCCAAGAGCTTGGATCAAGTCGTGGCAAGTTAGTCCTATAATACATAATTACACGATTAAATACAGACCAAATAAAAACGTCTTTTATAAGTCACTATGTATACATATTTCTACAAAATATCGTTTTGAGACCACGGAGGGACTTGAATTGGCGACCTGGTGATTCCCAGACACCTGCCTTAACCGACTCAGCTACGTGTTACAAGTTATTTATTTATTTATTTTTATTTATTTATTTATTTATATACAAGAAGGTACATTGGGTTTGTGAGGATACATAGCATAGTACAGTATTTACACTCTTGTAAAGCCACTAGTACGCGCAGCGTTTCGGGCAGGTCCTTAATTTAACAGATAATTTTAAGTAGGTAAATTCTAGCAGAATTTATGAAATGATAACAGATACATTGCAAGAAAACAAATGAGATGAGAGAGAGATTAGTAGGTATATTAAAGCACGTCGGTAGCTCTGATTAATTGCATTGACATCTTAATTGGTAATTTAACAAAGATTAATAGCTACAATACAGCATTTTGATAGCACATATAAGAAGGCAGCAATAATCACAATGGTAAAGTTGTTTGGATTAGGTACATAAAGATTGGGAGATTGCAAAAAGTTGACCAACCTAGAAGTCTGAACTGAGATCTCTGGGAGGATCTGGAGGCCCCAAACGCTTCCAACTTTCCAAAGATCTTAGTAGAGTTCTGGGATAATCTTGAATGTGAAACCGTAAAATAATTTAGAGCTCCTGGTAGCACCAACCAGGAGTACCACCAACTGTGTAACTATTTCATTGAATCTCATGAACTGGACGACATCCTAACAATTTATCCAAAATTTGCTTGTCCATTTTAAAGAATGAAGAACAATTTTTTTATAAAGAATTTTTTAAGCTGCATCTCTTATGAACCCATCCCTGCCCTTGTGTGGCAGTGCATAGTAGAAAGTTGTATTTACATACTCGTACATTGAAACGTGTATACATTCTAATGTAGTATATATATATATATATATATATATATATGTATATATATATATATATATATATATATATATATATATATATATATATATATAATATGTCGTACCTAGTAGCCAGAACGCACTTCTCGGCCTGCTATGCAAGGCCCGAATGGCTAATAGGCCGAGTGATTTTTGTTATTTTCAATAAATTGTTTCCTATTGGTTTATTTTAAATATTATTATTATATTATATTAAGAACATAAATTATTAATTTAGTTATGTTAGTTTAAGTTAGATTTAGATAGGTTAGGTTAGGTTAGGTTAGGTTAGGTTAGGTAAGGTTGGTTAGGTTTGGTCATATATCTATGTTAATTGTAACTCACATTTAAAAAAAAATAGCTCATACATAATGAAATGAATAGCTTTATCTTTTCACAAAAAAATGAGAAAAATATTGAAATTCTGGAAAACTTGGCTTATTAGGCAAATCAGGCCTTGCATAGTAGGCCAAGAACTGCGTTTTGGCTACTAGGTACAATATATATATATATATATATATATATATATATATATATATATATATATATATATATATATATATATATATATATATATATATATATATATATATATATTGTGACGATAATCTCTTTCAAGAGAGATTGAGCCTGCTCTTCCCTCCAAACTACGTCCCTGTAACAACTAATATAGAAGATATATCCAACAAGTACAACAACAAGTCTTGCCAGAGAGCAAAACGTATCCAGCACCGGCACATCTGCTCGCCTCCGCCACCGTTAAACCGGCAAACTGCTTGTCCATCGCCTGCCTGTCGCTGATTGGCTGGTGCCCGTCGCACCTGCTCCTTCACCCGCCACACGAGCTGATGTCTGGGCCACCACGACCTAGCCAAGGCAGAATATATCGTGCTCCACACAAGTTAACACGTCTCATTGGTAGACTAAGCCTTGGCTTACGTGTACTAAGGGAGATGGCAGCTTGAAGCCAATATTCCTGCATCATTATTTCCTTTGCTATATTTACTTTGCTATTATTCACTTATATTAACGTAACTTTTCATTTGCCAGTGATTATTCTTATTATTTTGTTTGTTGATTTATGTTACAATTTTTATGCCCAATTTTATTCATGTCTTGCTTTTCTAACGTAATTAAAATTTCATTGTTAAATTTACTTGTGTTTTCTGTGTCTTCCCATTACCTTACCACAGACGAAAGTTCCAGCTTTTTTCTTTTTTTTCCTTTTTGTGACGAGGCCATACCCCTAGCTTTTGAAACACCCGAACACCAACGCGTTATCGTCACAATATATATATATATAAATAAATGTGCTTGAACCTACAGTTTAGACCTATTGTCTTGTGTATGATCCTCTGTCCTGTGTAACAGTGGATACTAGCATTATCCTCACTTTAATAAGACCTAATTGAATTTTAATTTGTGTCAATAAAGATGTTAATAATAATAATGGGATGCAGGCGATGAGTCACAATAACGTGGCTGAAGAATGTAGACCAGACCACACACTAGACGGTGAAGGGACGACGACGTTTCGGGCCGTCCTGGACTATTCTCAAGTCGACAATCGACTTCAGAATGGTCCAGGACGGACTGAAACGTCGTCGTCCCTTCACCTTCTAGTCTACAAATAATGGGATGGTCAACTTTTGGACCATCGTGGCTGAGTCGGTTAAGGCAAGCGTCTGGTAATCACCAGGTCGCGAATTCAAGTCCCTCCGAGGTCTTAAAAATGATTGTTATTGATATATCACGCCATTGTGATATGTATAGTAGGCATCCGTCAATCCCGTGGGGTTATGGAATTGTGCTCTGGGGGTCTGGTTGGGTGCAGCGCCTGCTGGGGCTGTGGAGGCCAACCCCAGAACGGCAGTCCCGCCCCCAGCGAGGCCCAGATGAACGCCGAGGCGGGTGTGTCTCAGAAGTGGTCAAGACCTCCTCTGAAGTCTCTCATCCTCCGCCTTGTGATATGGATACAAGTGTGCATTATTGCATTCCCCACAACAACTATTCTTGGACATGCACGTTTGTTGAAATACACGTGAAGACCTTTACAAACATTCAACAGCTTCCTGGCAAGAGAGAGTAATACTTAACCAGCATCACGCACGTCGCGTCAGAAGGGCGGGCGGCCCGTCTGCTCACACCAAGGTGGTGGCTCTTGTTGTTTTAGTCACCTACTGGGAACACAAGGTTGCAAGTAGCACGGGCTATGGTGAGTCCGTAGTGGACTTACCTGCCACAGGAGCGGGGCAAGTAGCACGGGCTATGGTGAGTCCGTAGTGGACTTACCTGCCACAGGAGCGGGGCAAGTAGCACGGGCTATGGTGAGTCCGTAGTGGACTTACCTGGCACAGGAGCGGGGCAAGTAGCACGGGCTATGGTGAGTCCGTAGTGGACTTACCTGGCACAGGAGCGGGGCAAGTAGCACGGGCTATGGTGAACCCGTAGTGGACTTACCTGCCACAGGAGCGGTGGGGCCATAACTTGGTTGACCCCCAAGGAGTGGTGGTTCTCTTACATAACATCAGGGTATAATTAGTGTGGATGACTGCTTTAGACCGTCTGCTCATCCTGGTAATACTGTGATACAAACTACCAATATCCGTCTCACGACTCTACTGGTGAACTACAAATCGCGTCTCCACTGTATATCACCTATCAAACTGTAAGATAAATGTTACTATATAACACAAATATCAGTTAGATTTCGCCTGCTGTCCACCAGTGGCGTCCTGTCACCATTGTAATGTTTGTATTGCTTATTACAGTCTTTCTGAATTTGTCAACTGTAATGATTTTGTTTTAAATCATTGACAACTGTAACTTCTAAATCTAAATCTTGAGTAAATAGTTTACAATTAGAGATAGTGCCATGTAATGGTATTATTACGCCTTTCTCTGGTAAATAACTTGGCTGTAAATGTAAACTAACCGATCTTTGCAGCCCGGGCTCTTGAGTTGGCACAACGTACAAAATACAGGGTGCTAACCTAACCCACAAACGTTCGAACCCAGGCAAACTACCTAACCCAACCCAACCTATGCATAGAAAACGTTTATATTTATGAGCCGCTGCTTTTCATAGTACTTTATAATTTGTACGTTGGGGACCATACCGTACTAAACGAGACGTAGTACTCGAGAGGACGGGTTACACTGTAAAGGTATAAACATTTATTGATAAAACCTTTGAATTTGAATAGTCAACAAATAATTTAATGTCCTTTCACCTCTCAACTAGTACGTCTCATTTTGTACGTTTGGGTCCTGAGCGTACACATTACTGTGAAAAGCCGAGTGTGAAAAAAAGTGGGTAGGTGTTAGTAGGTTCTGGGGCTGAGGGGAGAGGGGGAGTGTTACGGCCCTAGTGGGACGCAACCGGGTTCTTCTCTGATGTTAGTAGAGTTTGGGAATCCGGCCCCAAGTTAGTAGAGGTTTTCAAGGGGTGTGTTCCGTAATGCAAGTTAAATTAAAGGGGGAGGGATACAAATGTTCCAATTTATATATATATATATTCACCACCACCATAAATAAATATCAGTCACACACGGGGTTTATAACTACACTATTATGTACAGGTTCGTCTTCCTCCGAAGACACTGGATGCTCCACGGTGCTCACTCTGGGTAGCCCTGGTTCCTTCTTCCGTGGCCCTCGATGACTGACGAATCTACCCTGGCCACAGGCCAGCCAAATCACAGTCCCACTGTGTGCTTCGTCGTGGAAGCCTTCAACCACAATCCAGCCTGTAGCTGGCAGGTACCGGTCAGCTCCGCTGTGTAGGCCACTCCACGACCGATACTAGGGTTGCAAGCCCTAGGCAGGAGCCTTGTGTGATCCCGCTGATCACTCTCCTCACTAAGCACCACAGTGGCTAGTCTCTTCCACCAGCCAGCCCCGAATAAGGCGATTCCCAACACTGCCACGTCACAGGCAGGCAATTACACTCTCAACAGAGTTCGTCCGGGGGTGACTCACAGCTTCTTCAGCAGACTAGTGAAGAGACCTTGGCTGCCTTGGGTAGACTGATCCATCGTCCCACACAGCATTCCCAGGTCGACTCTGCAATCAGACACGTCATTAATACTGGGACGCTCTAGGGAACCTCACTTACAGGCTTAGACACAAACGTCCACCTCTTCATTCCATAGATGGCGTTGCTGTCTAAACGCCACCTCACCAGAGGTCAGCAGCGGCTATGTTATGAGCTGATTAAGACGGGAATCCAGCACCTGTGGCCGGTGTATCCCGTCCTCACTAGATGACGTTGTCCATTTGGAGGGGGTTTCGGGAGCAGACTCACAGATGGCGTTGTCGTCACGGCTCCGTGCTCTGACGCTGGACTCGGGTCCGTAACAGGGAGGGATTCACGGTGGATTTGATGGGTGGGTGGATGGGGGGGGGGGATGGATGGGTGGGGGTGGTGATGGATGGGTGGGGGGGTGATGGATGGGTGGGGGGGGGTGATGGATGGGTGGGGGTGATGGATGGATGGGTGGGGGGGTGATGGATGGGTGGGGGGGGGGTGATGGATTGGTGGTGGGAGGGGAATTCTGACTCGTTGGATTTTATTATTTATTTTAATGACTTCTAATTTACAATTTATAATGAATTAATTTACTATTTCTTACGATAGCTTTGTAGACGGTATGTTTAATTAAGTAGACTGTATGAATAATTGAGTAGACTGTATGAATAAATGAGTAGACTGTATGAATAAATGAGTAGACTGTATGAATAAATGAGTAGACTGTATGAATAAATGAGTAGACTGTATGAATAAATGAGTAGACTGTATGAATAAATGAGTAGACTGTATGAATAAATGAGTAGACTGTATGAATAAATGAGTAGACTGTATGAATAAATGAGTAGACTGTATGAATATAAATCCTCCCGCAAGTCATATCCCTATACAAGTATATTAGTTGTAGCCTATCAATCGAAAATTATCGATTAGTAGTAAAATTAATGCTAATTGGTTAGTTGATTAATCTACTTGGTTAATTTGAGTACTCAGTCGCCTTATCTGACTTGACGGCTTCAATATGGGTACTAGTGTGGGACACTTGGGCACTCAGCCAGGTGTGGCGTCGTGGGTATGGCGTCCTGGGTATGGCGTCGTGGGTATGGCGTCGTGGGTATGGCGTCCTGGGTATGGCGTCGTGGGTATGGCGTCCTGGGTATGGCGTCGTGGGTATGGTGTTGTGGGTATGGCGTCCTGGGTATGGCGTCGTGGGTATGGTGTTGTGGGTATGGCGTCCTGGGTATGGCGTCGTGGGTATGGCGTCGTGGGTATGGCGTCCTGGGTATGGCGTCCTGGGTATGGCGTCGTGGGTATGGCGTCCTGGGTATGGCGTCCTGGGTATGGCGTCCTGGGTATGGCGTCGTGGGTATGGCGTCCTGGGTATGGCGTCCTGGGTATGGCGTCGTGGGTATGGCGTCGTGGGTATGGTGTCGTGGGTATGGCGTCGTGGGTATGGCGTCGTGGGTATGGCGTCGTGGGTATGGCGTCGTGGGTATGGCGTCGTGGGTATGGCGTCGTGGGTATGGCGTCGTGGGTATTCGCGTCGTGGGTATGGCGTCCTGGGTATGGCGTCCTGGGTATGGCGTCCTGGGTATGGCGTCCTGGGTATGGCGTCGTCGGTATTGGCGTCGTGGGTATGGCGTCCTGGGTATTGGAGTCGTGGGTATGGCGTTGTGGGTATGGCGTCGTGGGTATGGCGTCGTGGGTATGGCGTCGTGGGTATGGCGTCGTGGGTGTTGGCGTCCTGGGTATGGCGTCGTGGGTATTGGCGTCGTGGGTATGGCGTCGTGGGTATGGTGTCGTGGGTATTGGCGTCGTGGGAATGGCGTCGTGGGTATGGTGTCGTGGGTATGGCGTCGTGGGTATTGGCGTCGTGGGTATGGCGTCGTGGGTATGGTGTCGTGGGTATGGCGTCGTGGGTATTGGCGTCGTGGGTATGGCGTCGTGGGTATGGCGTCGTGGGTATTGGCGTCGTGGGTATGGCGTCGTGGGTATGGCGTCGTGGGTATGGCGTCGTGGGTATGGCGTCGTGGGTTTTGGCGTCGTGGGTATGGCGTCGTGGGTATGGCGTCGTGGGTATGGTGTTGTGGGTATGGTGTCGTGGGTATGGCGTCGTGGGTATTGGCGTCGTGGGTATTGGCGTCGTGGGTATGGCGTCGTGGGTATGGTGTCGTGGGTATGGCGTCGTGGGTATTGGCGTCGTGGGTATTGGCGTCGTGGGTATTGGCGTCGTGGGTATTGGCGTCGTGGGTATGGCGTCGTGGGTATGGCGTCGTGGGTATGGTGTCGTGGGTATTGGCGTCGTGGGTATGGCGTCGTTATCTTGAGGTTATCTTGAGATGATTTCGGGGCTTTTTAGTGTCCCCGCGGCCCGGTCCTCGACCAGGCCTCCACCCCCAGGAAGCAGCCCGTGACAGCTGACTAACTCCCAGGTACCTATTTACTGCTAGGTAACAGGGGCATTCAGGGTGAAAGAAACTTTGCCCATTTGTTTCTGCCTCGTGCGGGAATCGAACCCGCGCCACAGAATTACGAGTCCTGCGCGCTATCCACCAGGCTACGAGGCCCCTGGTCGAGTCGAGGGTGTCGTGGGTATGATGTCGTGGGTATGGCGTCGTGGGTATGGTGTCGTGGGTATGGTGTCGTGGGTATTGGCGTCGTGGGTATGGTGTCGTGGGTATGGTGTCGTGGGTATGGCGTCGTGGGTATTGGCGTCGTGGGTATGGCGTCGTGGGTATGGCGTCGTGGGTATGGTGTCGTGGGTATGGTGTCGTGGGTATTGGCGTCGTGGGTATGGCGTCGTGGGTATGGCGTCGTGGGTATGGCGTCGTGGGTATGGCGTCGTGGGTATGGCGTCGTGGGTATTGGCGTCGTGGGTATGGCGTCGTGGGTATGGCGTCGTGGGTATGGTGTTGTGGGTATGGTGTCGTGGGTATGGCGTCGTGGGTATTGGCGTCGTGGGTATTGGCGTCGTGGGTATGGCGTCGTGGGTATGGTGTCGTGGGTATTGGCGTCGTGGGTATTGGCGTCGTGGGTATTGGCGTCGTGGGTATGGCGTCGTGGGTATGGCGTCGTGGGTATGGCGTCGTGGGTATGGCGTCGTGGGTATGGTGTCGTGGGTATGGTGTCGTGGGTATTGGCGTCGTGGGTATGGCGTCGTTATCTTGAGGTTATCTTGAGATGATTTCGGGGCTTTTTAGTGTCCCCGCGGCCCGGTCCTCGACCAGGCCTCCACCCCCAGGAAGCAGCCCGTGACAGCTGACTAACTCCCAGGTACCTATTTACTGCTAGGTAACAGGGGCATTCAGGGTGAAAGAAACTTTGCCCATTTGTTTCTGCCTCGTGTGGGAATCGAACCCGCGCCACAGAATTACGAGTCCTGCGCGCTATCCACCAGGCTACGAGGCCCCTGGTCGAGTCGAGGGTGTCGTGGGTATGGTGTCGTGGGTATGGCGTCGTGGGTATGGTGTCGTGGGTATGGTGTCGTGGGTATTGGCGTCGTGGGTATGGTGTCGTGGGTATGGCGTCGTGGGTATTGGCGTCGTGGGTATGGCGTCGTGGGTATGGCGTCGTGGGTATGGTGTCGTGGGTATGGTGTCGTGGGTATTGGCGTCGTGGGTATGGCGTCGTGGGTATGGCGTCGTGGGTATGGCGTCGTGGGTATGGCGTCGTGGGTATTGGCGTCGTGGGTATTGGCGTCGTGGGTATGGCGTCGTGGTCGTCACGTGTTGCCACAGGTTGATGGCACCAATTTCCTCAGGTTGCCACAGCACATCTGAGGGAAGGCTACAGTATAGCTACTGCTAATATCGTCCTAATCACAGATAGAATATTGTTTGTTATCAATATTGTTTCACAGATTCACAGATACCATTGTTTGTTTAAGTAATTGAGAGAGACTCGTCCTGTTGTGGGTGTTGTCTCGCCTCGTCCCCTCTTGAGTGATATAATATTATAGAGCTCTAAAATAAACATAAATTAATAATAAAATTAATAAATTATTTTCTGCCCATTTACAAAATGGGCAGAAAATTTAGCATTTAGGAGTTGATTTTATTTATTATTTAATTTGATTCAGTCACAGAGAACAATTTTTTATTGATTCTAATGCTGGACTGGAGGTTTTAAGTAATTAGTCTATATTGAATGTAGATATTTTAATGGGGTGGCATTAATATCTCAGGTTTAAGGGAGATTTCAACTGTAATCTCGGTTATTTTAACGAATTATTACATTAATTTGTGTTAGTATTCGTTAATGGATTAGTACAAGAACTGTAACGCAATTAGTTGTATATTGTATTAAAGAATAAGGCAAGGGCTGTCGTTTTTTTCCCCGACAGTAGTTGGGGGGGGGGGTTATGGATGGAAGGGGGTGATGGGTAGGTGGGGGGTGATGGGTAGGTGCTGGTGGTGATGAGTGGGTGGAGGGTGGTAGTGGGTGATGGATGTGTGGGGGTAGGCTGGAGGGGAGGGACGTTCCCCCCCCCCCCAGCTCCACCTCTGATACTGTCAAGACTTGATGAATAAATCCGACCACAAGTCTGGTGTTGAGCCGCACCTCTTCCCTCCCTCCACCACATCACTGCCTAATGCATTCTATCTGTTAACTACTCTGACACTGAAAAAGTTATTTCTAACGTCCCTGTGGCTCATTTGGGCACTCAGCTGCCACCTGTGTCCCCTTGTTCGTGTACCACCTGTGTTACAGTTTATCTTTATCTACCCTGTCATTTCCTCCGATAATATTATAGGTAGCGATTCTGTCTCCCCTAACTCTGCTGTCCTCCAGTGTCGTGAGGTTTAGTTCCAGTAATCTTTCCTCGTAACTCATTCCTCTCAGCTCGAGGACCAGCCTGGTGGCATACCTCAGAACCTTTTCTAACTTCGTTTTGTGTTTAACTAGATATGGACTCCAGACTGGAGCCGCATATTCAAGTATTGGTGAGGTATACAAGGTTCTGAATGATGCCTTACACAAGTCTCTGAAGGCAGTTATAATGTTTGCCAGCCTTTCATTCGCCGCTGATGTTATCCTTTTGATGTGGGCTTCAGGGGACAGGTCTGGCGTGATATCATCCCCCAGATCTTACTCACGTCCTGATTCCTGAAGGATTTCCTCTCCCAGCTGGTACCTTGTGTTTGGCCTCCAGTTCCCTACGCCTATCACTTTGCACTTGCTCGAGTTAAACTCTAGTAGCCATTTGTTGGATCATTCCTTCAGTCTGTCCAGGTACACAGTCACAGTCTGTGAGTACCTCTGGGTGACTGTACTCACCTAATTGTACTTACCTAGTTGTGCTTGCTGGGGGTTGAGCTTTGGCTCTTTGGTCCCGCCTCTCAGATCATCCATATGATCTGAGGATGGCAGTGGGTGACTGTGGATGACTGTGGATGGCAGTGGGTGACTGTGGATGACTGTGGATGGCAGTGGGTGACTGTGGATGCCTGTGGATGACAGTGGGTGACTGTCGATGCCTGTGGATGACAGTGGGTGACTGTACTCACCTAATTGTGCTTGCGGGGGTTGAGCTTTGGCTCTTTGGTCCCGCCTCTCAACTGTCAATCAACTGGTGTACAGATTCCTGAGCCTATTGGGCTCTATCATATCTACACTTGAAACTGTGTATGGAGTCAGCCTCCACCACATCACTGCCTAATGCATTCCATTTATTAACTACTCTGACACTGAAAAAATCTTTCTAACGTCTCTGTGGCTCATCTGGGTACTAAGTTTCCACCTGTGTCCCCTTGTTCGTGTTCCACCCGTGCTGAAGAGTTTGTCTTTGTCCACCCTGTCAATTCCCCTGAGAATTTTGTAGGTGGTTATCATGTCTCCCCTTCTCTTCTGTTTTCCAGGGATGTGAAGTTCAGCTCCATTAGCCTTTTCTCGTAGCTCATTCCTCTCAGTTCCGGGACGAGCCTGGTGGCATACCGCTGAATCTTCTCTAACTTTGTCTTGTGTTTAACTAGGTATGGACTCCAGGCTGGAGCTGCATACTCTAGGATTGGTCTTACATAAGTGGTATACAGGGTCCTCAACGATTCCTTACACAAGTTTCTAAAGGCAGTTCTTATGTTGGCCAGTCTAGCATATGCCGCTGATGATATTCTTTTGATGTGGGCCTCTGGGGACATGTTCGGTGTGATATCAACCCCCAGATCTTTCTCTCTATTTGACTCTTGCAGGATTTCCCCTCCCAAATGATACCTTGTGTTCAAATGATACCTTACACTTTCCTGAGTTGAACTTTAGCAGCCATTTTCTAGACCATTCCTCCAGTTTGTCCAGGTCATCCTGTAGTCTCTGTCTATCTTCATCCGTCTTGATTCTTCTCATAATTTTTGCATCATCAGCAAACATTGAGAGGAACGAGTCTATACCCTCCGGAAGATCGTTCACATATATATTAGAAACAGGATGGGTCCAAGTACTGAGCCCTGTGGGACTCCGCTGGTGACATCTCGCCACTCTGATGTCTCCCCCCTCACCGTTACTCGCTGTTTCCTGTTGCTTAAGTACTCCCTTATCCACTGGAGCACCTTCCCTTTTACTCCTGCCTGTTGCTCCAACTTTTTTAACAGCCTTTTATGGGGTACTGTATCAAAGGCTTTCTGACAGTTCAGGAAAATGCAGTCAGCCCACCCTTCTCTTTCCTGCCTAATTTTTGTTGCCTGGTCATAGAATTCTATTAAACCTGGGAGGCACGATTTACCATTCCTGAACCCATGTTGGTGGTGCGTTACAAAGTTATTTCCCTCCAGGTGCTCTACGAGCCTTTTCCTCACGATCTTCTCCATCACCTTGCATGGTATAGTAGTTAAGGAAACTGGCCTGTAGTTCAGTGCCTCTTGGCTGTCACCCTTCTTGTATATTGGGACTACGTTAGCTGTCTTCCAACTTTCTGGTAAGTCTCCTGTTTCCAGTGACCTGTTATACACCATAGAGAGTGGCACACTTAGTGCTTCTGCACCTTCCTTTAGTATCCATGGTGAGATTCTGTCAGGTCCAACAGCCTTTGTCACATCCAGCTTCAGTAGGCACCTTTTGACCTCATCACTGGTGAGGTCAAATTTATCCAAGGTTGCTTGGTTTGCCTCCTTCTCATTTAGTGCAGGAGCTTCTCCTTGTTCTATTGTGAAGACCTCCTGGAATATCTTGTTGAGTTCTTCACACACCTCCTTGTCATTCTCTGTGTATCTGTTCTCCACTTTTCGCAGTTTCATCACTTGTTCCTTCACTGCTGTTTTCCTCCTGATGTGGCTGTAGAGCAGATATGGTTGGGTCTTGGCTTTACTCGCAATGTCATTTTCAAACTGTCTCTCTGCTTCCCTCCTCACTCTGAGGTACTCATTTCTGGCCCTCTGGTATCTCTCCCTGCTCTCTGGTGTTCTGTTATTTCTGTAGTTTCTCCATGTTCTTTTACTCAGTTGCTTCGCTACTTTGCATTCCTGGTTGAACCATGGGTTTTACTGTTGTTTTTCGTTTTTCTCCTTTTGGACAGGGATAAACCTGTCTGTAGCTTCCTGGCACTTCTGGGTGACAAAATCCATCATGACCTGCATATTCTTGTCTCTAAGTTCTGTGGACGCTGATGGATGACAGTGGATGACTGTACTCACCTATTTGTACTCGCCTATTTGTGCTTGCGGGGTTGAGCTCTGACTCTTTGGTCCCGCCTCTCAACTGTCAATCAACTGGTGTACAGATTCCTGAGCCTACTGGGCTCTATCATATCTACATTTGAAACTGTGTATGGAGTCAGCCTCCACCTCGGCCCCCAGCCTCTAGGGGGCCTCGTAGCCTGGTGGATAGCGCGAAGGACTCGTAATTCTGTGGCTCGGGTTCGATTCCCGCACGAGGCAGAAACAAATGGGCAAAGTTTCTTTCACCCTGAATGCCCCTGTTACCTAGCAGTAAATAGGTACCTGGGTGTTAGTCAGCTGTCAAGGGCTGCTTCCTGGGGGTGGAGGCCTGGTCGAGGACCGGGCCGCGGGGACACTAAAGCCCCGAAATCATCTCAAGATAACCTCAAGATAACCACCACATCACTGCCTAAGGCATTCCATCTGTTAACTACTCTGACACTGAAAAAGTTCTTTCTAACGTCATTGTGGATCATGTGGGTACTCAGTTTCCACCTGTGTCCCCTTGTTCGCGTCCCTCCAGTGTTGAATAGTTTATCCTTGTCTACCCTGTCAATTTCCCTGAGGATTTTGTAGGGTAGTGATCATGTCTCCCCTTATTCTTCTGTCTTCCAGTGTCGAAAGGTGCATTTCCCGCATCCTTTCCTCGTAACTCATGCCTCTTAGTTCTAGGACTAGTCTAGTGGCATACATCTGAACTTTTTCCAGCTTCGTCTTGTGCTTGACAAGGTACGGGTTCCATGCTGGGGCCGCATACTCCAGGATCGGTCTTACATATGTGGTATACAAGGTTCTGAATGATTCCTTACACAGGTTCCTGAAGGCTGTTCTGATGTTAGCCAGCCTCGCATATGCCGCAGATGTTATTCTTTTTATGTGGGGCTTCAGGAGACAGGTTTGGTGTGATATCAACCCCTAGATCTTTCTCTCTGTCCGTTTCAAGAAGTACTTCATCTCCTATTCTGTATTCTGTGTCTGGCCTCCTGTTTCCACCGCCAAGTTTCATTACTTTGCATTTACTCAGGTTGAACTTTAGCAGCCATTTGTTGGACCATTCATTCAGTCTGTCTAGGTCATCTTGTAGCCTCCTACTATCATCCTCTTTTTCAATCCTCATAATTTTAGCATCATCAGCAAACATTGAGAGAAACGAGTCTATACCCTCTGGGAGATCATTTACATATCAGAAACAGTACAGGTCCAAGGACTGATCCCTGCGGGACTCCACTTGTAACGTCTCGCCAATCTGAGACCTCACCCCTCACAATGACTCGTTGTCTCCTGTTGCTTAGGTACTCCTCTATCCAACGGAGTACCTTCCCTTTCACTCCAGCCTGCATCTCCAGTTTTTTCACTAGCCTCTTGTGTGGCACTGTATCAAAGGCTTTCTGACAATCCAAAAATATGCAGTCTGCCCACCCTTCTCTTTCTTGCCTTATTTTTGTTGCCTGGTCAAAGAAATTCAATTAACCCTGCGAGGCAGGACCTGCCATCCCTGAACCCCATGTTGATGCTGTGTTACATGTGGATGCAGGTGGATGACAGTGGGTGAATGTGGATGCAGGTGGATGACAGTGGATGACTGTGGATGCATGTGGATGGCAGTGGGTGACTGTGGATGCATGTGGATGGCAGTGGGTGACTGTGGATGCAGGTGGATGACAGTGGGTGATTGTGGATGCAGGTGGATGACAGTGGGTGACTGTGGATGCAGGTGGATGACAGTGGGTGATTGTGGATGCAGGTGGATGACAGTGGGGGACTGTGGATGCAGGTGGATGACAGTGGGTGACTGTGGATGCCGGTGGATGACAGTGGGTGACTGTGGATGCGTGTGGATGGCTGTACTCACCTAGTTGTGCTTGCGGGGGTTGAGCTCTGGCTCTTTGGTCCCGCCTCTCAACTGTCAATCAACTGGTGTACAGGTTCCTGAGCCTACTGGGCTCTATCATATCTACATTTGAAACTGTGTATGGAGTCAGCCTCCGCCACATCACTGCCTAATGCATTCCACCTGTTAACTACTCTGACACTAAACAAAAATTCTTTCTAATGTCTCTTTGGCTCATTTGGGTACGCAACTTCGACGTGTTAAGTAAATCTGTTAAATAGTCTGTCTTTATCTACCCTATCAATTCCTTTGAGAATCTTGTATGTGGTGATCATTTCCCCCTTAACTCTTATGACATTAAGAGACGTGATGTTTAATTCCCGTAGTCTCTCCTCGTAGCTCATACCTCCCAGTTCGGGTACTAGTCTGGTGGCAAAGCTTTGAACCTTCTCGAGTTTAATCTTATGCTTGACGAGGTATGGACTCCATGCTGGAGCTGCATACTCCAGGATTGGTCTGACATATGAGGCATACAAGCTTCTGAATGATTCCTTACACAAGTTTCTAAAGACCGTTCTTATGTTGTGAATGACTGTGGGTGCCTGTGGATGCACTCCATCTGACTCTCAGTAATGTTCATCATGCTCCAACATTGCCATGTAGGACTCTACCCGCATAGTTCAGTCACTGACAAGAACCAGTAGGTGTATGAGGGAGCAATCATTGTGATGCTGTCACTCGAACTTACCAACTTGAGTGCTCTTCCCGTTACTCTCGACTGTTTCTCAACTTCGTAAAGCCGGTCGAGCCGGTCGGACAGCACGCTGGACTTGTCATCCTGTGGTCCTGGGTTCGATCCCAGGCGCCGGCGAGAAACAATGGGCAGAGTTTCTTTCACCCTATGCCCCTGTTACCTAGCAGTAAAATAGGTACCTGGGTGTTAGTCAGCTGTCACGGGCTGCTTCCTAGGGGTGGAGGCCTGGTCGAGGACCGGGCCGCGGGGACACTAAAGCCCCGAAATCATCTCAAGATAACCTCAAGATAACCTCAAGCCGTGTTTTATGCGGAACTCTGTCAAATGATTTATGGTAGTCCAGGAATATGAGGTCTACCCTGGCCTGTAGCCGGCACTTGGTCTTGGTCACACCGTGTTGCTGTGTTCGCTAAGCTCTATATCTGTTCCTTAGAACTGCGCTAGTGACTGCTTGCAAAGGAAATTGATGTAGGTATTCCACTAGTTCCACCCTAACTTGTCAGCAAATACCGGCCTGTAATTCAGTGCCTCCGGTCAATTTCATTTCTTTGCTGTCACCTGTGCCATCTTTTAGCTGTTGGGTAGCTCTCCCCCTCGCCAGTGAAGTATTGAAAACCAGTGCTGGAGGCATACGCAGGGCACTGCAGCTTCACAGTTATACAGTGTCCTGCCCTGAAGCAGCACTGTTTCACAGCTCACAGTGATACAGTGTCCTGCCCTGAAGCAGCACTGTTTCACAGCTCACAGTGATACAGTGTCCTGCCCTGAAGCAGCACTGTTTCACAGCTCACAGTGATACAGTGTCCTGCCCTGAAGCAGCACTGTTTCACAGCTCACAGTGATACAGTGTCCTGCCCTGAAGCAGCACTGTTTCACAGCTCACAGGCTGCGACTCGCTGGATCAATCGTTATATCTAAAAAGGTTTACCTAGTTTCAATGAGATTCGCTCTTCAGGGGTTTGGGGGAGACAGTGTTAGGGGGAGGGAGGGGGAGACTGTGTTAGTGTTAGGGGGAGGGAGGGGGAGACTGTGTTAGGGGGAGGGAGGGGGGAGACTGTGTTAGGGGGAGGGAGGGGGAGACTGTGTTAGGGGGTGGGAGGGGGAGACTGTGTTAGGGGGAGGGAGGGGGAGACTGTGTTAGGGGGTGGGAGGGGGAGACTGTGTTAGGGGGTGGGAGGGGGAGACAGTGTTAGGGGGTGGGAGGGGGAGACT